>NW_027332114.1:0-221618 GCF_048418815.1 Hemitrygon akajei | reverse complement strand
CGTGTTTCGCTGTATCCACATTCATCAATGTCGCGCTCACTGGTGAATATTGAAGCAAAGTATGGGTAAGGACCTTCACTGCCTCCTTGCACTCCAGACACATGCTCCTCTTTTATCGCTCATCTCTCTCATCTCTCTCACTGGTCATTCTCCTGTTTTAAACCTTCGAGGCCTTTTCATGCCCGCTTCGAACTCTTCAAAGTCCATTGTTAAATTCCTCCTGGTTACACTGTGTCTTTCCTTAGGCCCTGCCTGATTCTTCCTCCCAAACCTTAAGTATATTTCTTTATTTTTCTTGAAGAGGGGTTCCTTATCTCTTACTAACCAGGCTTACTTTAGGAACCATCCCATTCCCGCCTAAATGAAACAAGCTTATACTGAAACCCAATCTAGTCTCCCATTAACAGCCTCCATATTTCTGTTGTGGATTTGAAGGAACAAAACCTGTCCCAAATTTGGCTACCAAGTTCCTACCTAATAGCATCAATTAAATACATTCCATACTGTCTGCTCCTACTCCAGTGTAAGGTTATTAGTAAATGTCGAATAGCTGTGTCCTATCGTTCTGAAATGCTGACCGGCAAAGAGATCTGTTACCTGACCCGTTTCACTTTCCAGTACAAGATCTAGGATGGACGGTTCGCTAGTCCTCCAGCCCGGTCATTGTGATAAGACTCCTTCTCGGACGTAACCGAGAAATTCTGTCACATCTAAATCTTTGTAAACAGACGAAGTGCCCATGAATATCGGTGAAGTTTAATTTGCCTGTGACAACAACCGTGTCAAAATGGCAACTGTTCAAAATCTATCTCCGGATCAGTCACTGTCTCTGGTTGTTGTTTTCGTTTCGGTGAAGAGAGCTCTCTACAGAATTCTCCCAAACGAGTGTCGTTTCCCTTCCTACTTCTGAGTTCCAATCACAGTCTATTAACATACAATCCGATCACAGTGTCCTCCCATCCACAGCTGTGTCACTATCACACTCTCCCTGTGTTTACAAAGGTTTTCCCTTTACTCTCTTTTACACGACTATGAACATTTTGAAACATCTGAACCCCTTGATGTCCGGAAGTCATTCCTCCCTTGAGATTGAATTGACTTTATTTCCTCCACATACATGAGGGATATAAATCTTTAGGTCACGTCTCAATCTAAATGTACAATGTGGCAGTCCTAGAAATGTAAAAATGTAAGAAACCGAACAATCAACGTAACATAGGAAAACACTGATATCAGCGTGAGTTAATCAGTCTGATGACATGGTGGCTGAAACTGTCACGGAGCCTGTTGGTCCTGCATTTTATGTTGCGGTACCGTCTCCCGGATGATTGTCAACTCTCTGCGATAGTTTGGAATTCATTGATTTGATGATGACCAGGGACATCATGTTTGATTTTATGGCATATTTGCGAAATCTACTAAATTTCAAACTCGTCGAATTGCAATTGGAGTGGGAGTTATCTACAGAGATGGCCATTTAACGTAAACACATACTTCACTCCATTCTTCAATTCTTTTCTGAATTTCCTCTGTGTCAGTGTATAGATACAAGTATTGGTGCACATACTCAAAATTTGCAATATCATCCCAAATTGTTGCAGTATATATACCGAGGAACTTAAATATTGTTCCTCATAATAAAAGTTTACCGTTTGCCATTCAGGGAATGAGCTACATAGGGCATCCAAAATAAGATGAAATTTGCTGATATTGCAAACAATAAAATTATCGATTTTTTGCGGTTTTCCACCTCGGTATCCTTCTGATTATCAGTGTTGTTCCGAAGCCCCTCTGCGGACTCTATTTGCCGCAATTATATGTCTTACCGTTAACCCATTGAAGATAAGAATTAAGCCGATTGGTAGCAACGGTGTTAAAATGCCATCTAGTAATTCCATTCCTTTCCACACGGGTGAAGTAGCGTATTCATGAGTGAGGGCGCAACGCCACGGCATGTTGTCAATAATGACATAAGGCTCAATGGCAAAGTAAAACGGGGCACATCTCCCACAGCTGAATACAATACCGGTCACCATAACCACCGTTGCTGTTCTCTCAGTGCAGTATCGATCCCGAGCTTTCGACAACCATATTGCGATGAAACGATCGAAGGTAAACTGACCGTAAACCAAACAGAACAGTCCCTCGTCACAAGAAAAAATACAGTAGTAACGGCACATACAGGAGTGATGAGCAGGGATCTGGAATAAACGTAGATATTGTTGGTCTCTTGCAGTAAACCGTAAAATACAACGACCATCATATCCGCTGCTGCCATTCAACCAGGTAACGGGTGATGCCATTTGGAGAGTCCGCATTTTCCCCGAGATAGGATCACAATCGCCGTTAAATTAACTACAGGAAATTTGGAGAGAGAAATAAAAAAATAACACACACAGAATTATCGTTTGCAGCAAATGTCTGAATGCCCACCATTCTTCCAGTTTTATGCAGGGGTGTAGTTATTTTGAAAGTGAAAAGCAGAAATTCAATTTGTGCGGATTGTCCGTGCGCTCCGGTTGGACAATAATAGACAGAAGTGGCAGTGGGTTTGCGACTTTCCAACAGCTAAGAGGCAGGGATCTGATTTTTCTCCGACCCACGTACCAGTGTCCGGTCGATCGCCCCATAAACAAAACGATTTCCATGATTTGACGTAAAATAGCTGAAGGAATTGTTTGTAGTGAAATTATGACATTTAATGCATAAGGTATAATTTAGTGCATAAGGTATAATTGAGTGCAGTTATTCGACTGGCCGGGCAGTTGAAAAAAAGCTTCCGAACTGGAAAAGCAACCACTATTGTTTGAGAGAGCCGAGCAAGCTGAAAATGTGAAACTATGGCAATATCGCCACCAACGTATAGACAAACAAAATAACATCGCGTTGAAAAAATATGGAAACTGAATAGCAAATCTATCAGATGCTTGAATCCTCAATTCGTTAAACAGATTTCAGACGAAGGTATCATCTGTGCTCAGTAAAAGTGCAAACAGTGCAGCGGAACAAAAGCAAGACGACGGCTCCATACATAGAGTGACCAGCTCCAATACCTTACCAGGGATACTGATCGCTACAATTGTAGGATAGAAAATGCCCGCGATGTAGTAAATCGCTGGATA
This sequence comes from Hemitrygon akajei, assembly GCF_048418815.1. Lineage (NCBI taxonomy): Eukaryota > Metazoa > Chordata > Chondrichthyes > Myliobatiformes > Dasyatidae > Hemitrygon > Hemitrygon akajei. The sequence continues at coordinate 218,496 of NW_027332114.1, read as the reverse complement.
TCCCATATTCCTCAGATGCAGCGTTCAGTTGCACGGAACATTCCAACTGCTCATATGGACTGGTGATCGGTTTTACAGAGTTATATGCAATTCAGAGTAATTCCACTGAGGCAATTAGTGTGGTTATGACGTCAGTGACATTAGGGACAAATAGCTACACAAACAATGACATTAAAGTGGTTTTCACTCTGCACCGTGTCATAAATTCCTTTCCCCAAGGGATGTTACAAGTTATTAACTTTTTAAACAAAAGATAATATGAACATTACCAAGGTAATTTCCAAGACACATGGCTTCTGCTGCTGAAGTGGACCTTTTCTGATCAGTGTCGTTTCTAACATAGACCATCATCTGAGTAATCAGCATGGACAATCAACTTCAAACAGATTTATTTTCTCACATTCCGCCGACCACTTTCGCTTACGACTTTGAGAGCGGGTCATTAGCTCGGCAGGTGAAATGAAGTACACGTTATTGGGGGGGGGGGGGGGGGGGGAGTGGGGTTAGGGTTGTTTTTCCTTTCGCTCGTTCTAGTCGCTTCGAATAACTTGAATGTCGGAAGTAATAACTGATGACATGTTTCACAATAAAGCACGTTGTACGTCTGTTATTGTAAGTATGTAAGGAAGATCGGACAGCAATATTCCAGGGATTTTGATAATAAGAAAGTTACAAGCCCAAGCGCTATTAGCTGCAGTTTGCGGACCGATTGCTGAACGTTCTTTTCCTGCACACACACATGAGATGTTCGATATGAGGCATTGAACTGCTCCCAGGGAAAGGACTTCACCACTTTACACCATACACGTGACGCGTGGTGCATCTATTTAAATTTAAAGACTTGAGCCAGAGCTGCCACAACTCTACCACCATTTCTCCATCAATACTCCGTTTGAATAGAAGCAGAAACTAATCTCAGTGTCTGTCCGCAGGTTCCCAGGCTGCCAGCAAGACTGAATGAAATACCATAAAGTGCAATATACATTACATTCGCACTGAAAGTGCGCGCTGAAAGACTAAAACTGCTGTTTATGTCCCCTTGAAACATTGCTGAGTTACTACATTTTCCCCGTGTGAGAATCGCACGTTGACTTCCAATTTTATTCAGGACACATCAAACTAAAAGAAAGCATGGGCCGGGGAATTTTGTGTAAAATCAGAACACCAGAACCTGCAAAATAATGATGATTAGTCTTTGTTAATACAGAAAATATGGCAAACGTCCAAGCGTGTGAAGATGGTTTGTTTGGTCCTTCAATGGTTTCTGACCGAGCTTCAGACGGAAGGGTCAATTTATGTGTTGGAATGTGTTGTTCTCCGTATTCTTTCTTTCAGCCTGTTCGGATCATCGTTGAAGATGAGGATGATGAGCAAAGTGGGCCATTCAAGTAGGATGCCAGAAACCGGGGGATTTTTTTTTTTTTTTGGTGAGGGACACTGTGTGGTCTTGGGGCTGTTGTTCAAAGGGCTAAGAAGAGCGAAGACCCTGAAGAGAACCGGTCGTAGGATGCGATCCGGTGGTCGACCCGTTTGTCCGGAAGGTAGAGTGAGCTTCCACGCAGATCGAGGGGCAGCGCGTGTGTGACCGAGAAGTACAAGATGAGCTCCAACTTGTGCACATTTGTCTGCTTAATTAGAATGGGCTACGTTCTTTTTGTTTTATTTTCTATCCCTTAAGTTAAGATTCATCAATAAGACCATAAGACATAGCAGCAGATGCAGGCCATTCGGCCCATCCAGTCTGCTCCGCCATTCAATCACGGGGTGATCCAATTCCTCCAGTCACCCCCACTCGCCTGCCTTTCACCACATATCCTTCAATAAAATATAATTCCTTTAATCGTATGCAGTGCACTGTCTGTTATTTCGTGCCACTAATTTGTAACAGCGTAGCAAAACTGCGGTTTGACCTGGGAGAGCCGTTCAATCTCAGCAGCGAGTTTGGCATTAACGGGGAGAGTCTTTCCTGTATTTACGCAGCCAAGGAAGCCAGATGTGGGGTCTATAAGGAACAATTTGTTTGGAACCTCTGGTGGAGGGCAGGTAGTGCTCCGCATAGGGGCAGCTTGTCCAGCATTGGTCAGCGCCTGCCACCCTGCTCTCACATGGCTCCAAGTAACTGTTTGCCTGCGACAGTGGCAACACCCTGGTACACCCCTAAGACAAGCGGTTAAACAGTGATGATAGCTGGAAACCTCCAGGATTGGTGCGATAGGGATTTACCTACCCCAGCAAGCAAAACCATTTCCCGGACTGGGAAGCTGACAACAACTATAAGATCCAAAGACCAACCAAGGCGATGCTGCAACACTTCATTCAGTGTGAAGGACAATTCAAGGCACAAAATGCGTCATTGCTTTCACCGCAACCGAGGGAGTCGCCGATCTGGACCATTATTCCTACCATTGAGCCAAGATTCTGAAGCCCGAAAGAATAAAAACTGCTCATGAGAAAAACGTTTTTTTTTAACAATGAAATTCTTCCCCACATGTTTAGACTATTGTCAGAAACGACGAACAACGGACACCAACAAAAATTATTAAAGATGAATAGGAATTAAAATAACAAACCAGATCAAGCAGCACCAAAGACAGTGCTAACATCGATATTCTTTCGGGATTTTATCTTGCATGATTCTCAGTTATTTCTCGTGCTCCTTATTTTCCAGCTATGATGCTGTTTTATCCATAGAAATTGTCACTACGGCTATTTCAAAAGAAAGAGGTTTTTTTTCAGTGTCTCGCCAATGTGCCTATATATAGATGGATATATAGATAGATAGATTGAAAATGATTATATTTACAAGGCAGATAATTTCATTCCCTTTCTAGGCTGTGAAGAGACAACTAGGGATGTTTCCCTCCTTCCAACCGATCAATTCCTGCAATGAACAGGACTGTCACAGATCTACAGGCTCATAACTGACCACACTGGTGTTATCAGCGCTTCCTCTGACATGCCACCGACAACATGGATAATGTCTCTGCTTGCACAGTTCACTCAATATTGCAATGTTATTATCACAGCTTATGTCGGTCCCACAATGTCTCACACTGAGAATATCACTGTTTATCAGAACCATCTCTCAGTATGCTGGTAATTTCATTGCTTTGTCTAGGCTCATCATGGAAACTGGGAAAACAAGATCTCTGACCATAAAACTATAATACAATAATAATATCGCTCTTTTTCAAAATGCTCCTTGGCACAACCACACTGTTAGTAATGATTGTCCAGTCATCACTGACCAGACTGTCAGCAGATATCAGGACGTATTGGTCATGTTTTTAGTCGTGAATGTCCGCACCCTTGCAGCAAATAAAATTCTGATCTACTCAAATTTCAGACAACGGCTATCAATATCTCAAATGTGCATAAATACTGACGGTTATCGCACTCTGCCCGGCAGGAGATGGTCACGTGACGAGCACAGCGTTTCCGTGCAACGTATTACGGTCTGGACTTTAGAGGACAGTTCAGAGGACAGCGATGTCTGGTCAATGTACTTGAGGAGTAAACGAAAGAGCAGGGGAACATAATGATAGGGAATCTCGGCTTTTGTTGTTCTTTGCGCAGAGATATCACGAGTGACCCGGCGGTTTAAGGAGAGATATTCACTCTTTTTATTGTTATCACATTGGGCCGTGTTTATCTTTCGAATCACCAGCACATTTTTTTCGTATATCTAAGGGAAACCCGGTGTCTTTATTGGCAAGCCCTGTTACACCCTAATTTAGCCTTTCACTGGAAATTAAAATCCAGGACATCGTTCGGTGGATTCCCAGTTAAACAACCACAAAGGCGAAAATATGTACAGCTTCTATTCAGGTATGTTCAGATAATGGAAACCACCCGGGAACATAATAATGCCGAGCCTTCATCACCACACCTTTACACAACCGATATGGTTTTATTCTAATGTCCCAACAGGGAACTAAAATCAAATAATTGTTAAATTACTGTATTCATGTCAGCATTTGTTAGGTATACTTAACCTTTAAGTAATGTGCTGTACACTTGCGATCAATGCATATGTTTTTGTTGCTTCAAGCAGGCGGCGTGGAATTACAAGTGAGTATTGTTGTACATCACTAATCAAGTTAATTACAGTCAAGTTGAGATGATGTTAAACCGTTATAGTTCGACACTTGCACAACTACGGAATACGCTCAGTCATATGTTTGTGTACAATAAAAATCAGACAGTTTTTCTTTTCTAAAAGATTTTGAAATGTTTTATATATATTGCACGAATGAGTTAAAACTTTGTAAGAAACATAATTAAGAGGTCACTGCAGATGGGCAGTAATGTGAAACACAGCCGGATGAACGTGCGCAAACTCTCCACAAGGCGCACCCACGGTCATCTGTCTGAGCGACTGGAGATCCAATACCTGCATTTGGAGTGGAGGACGCCTGAGATGACGTAGGCAAACTGACTGTAAGATTCGAAGCCCGGAACTATTACGTATCTGGTTTATTGTTCAAAAAATCACTGCCGTTCAATATGCAAAATAGTCTCACGTATACTGACACGTCACAGTCCGGCTGGTGTTATCACTGCTTCTTATAAACATCACTGAGCTGTAATAATGTTATCACTGCTGGCCAGTCTGACAAAATCATTAGTAGTCGTTAACCCGACTGATAATGTTGCTGCTTCTGCAGCCTCAACTGATCAAAGTGATGACGTCTCGGCATAACCTCGCCATACACTGACACACATTCCAAAGTTATCCATATTTTGAATTTTTCCTCTATGTATAAAATTCAGCTAATGGAAATTCACACAAGTTCCACAGTCTTGAGTTGTCTTGCTGGGCGACGAAGACGGTTGGTATGGCGGCAGCAGGTGCAGTCTCAGCTAGGATGACCCTCCGTGTCTTCCTCCTGCAGTGGCGCATCAGGGCATTTGCTGACGGGTCTTCCACCGTAGCTACACCTGCAGGGAACAACCGGGATTTGTAACCATAAAGATATCATAGAGACATACGGTTCTCCTCTCATCATTAACCATATATAAAAAATAAAATATGTTTTTTTGATTTTCCCTTTGTGTCTTTTTTTCTCAGCTATTACTTTATCTGATCTTCTTCCACCCTCACATTTTTTTATATAAATAAACCCTTGAGACCATTTGCTATCATACCTGGACACTCATGCTTACTTCCGTGGTACAGCAAGATATCGGCTAACATTGACGATGATTTTAATTACTTTTCAGTGATAGTTCTTCATTGCAAGAGCAATGTCCTTCTAATGACTTTGCTTTGGCTTGTTGAAGCATTTTGAATCCTTCCATCTATCAGTAATTGTAAGCGGGTGTTCCCTGTTAATATTGGAAGTGGAATCAATTCCACTATGTAGGCGAAATGCTTAACCGCCCAGAGAACCGTAAACAAATGTTTTTCACAAGCAGCATCCTCCTGTTCGATTGTTGACAGCGATGCGTAATGCATACAAAACGTGATTTAAATTCCCATGCGCCTCCTGTAACAACACTACTAATGGGTGTTATCAGTTGTCGCCACTTGCAGTGAGAATGGTTCATTGCCTTACTGTCTTACTGGAAAGTCCATCAAGGTGATCCCGAGAGTAACCTACCAGCACCAGAAGTATGCACAGCTTCTTTCAGCTGTCCAGGAAGAGATAGTTTAATCACCGATTCTCCTCTTCGCTGTTCAATTTCTCTGTTTCCCAATGTCAAAGTCATTCACAAATAACAAAGTACTTGCTTCATCACCTCTGTTTTTTTAGGGTTTAACTTTAGTCCCAATGCAAGTAATAATTGTATTTGTTCTGTCAATAGCCAATAAAGTTCCCACTTGGATTCAGTCTTCAGGCGTAGATCATCTACAGATTGTACCAAGCACTGGAGTTTTGACAAACGCTTTAAACCTTCCCCTGCGCTGCTGAAATATAGACGAGGAATGGTGGAACCCCTCTAGTAGGGCAGTACATGTATACTGCAGTCCCTGAAAGGTAAATGCAAACTTGCATTGACACACTTTTTCGACTGGAACATGCAAAATCCTTTATATATTAATGAAACTGTCAAGCATCGCGCTCTTTCATTCTGTTTGACCTCTGACTCCGGGTTAGTTGCTACAGTTGGGGCTGTTAACATAATTCCTTTCTGCAGCTATCGATAATCTATTGTGAACCTCCAGTTACCACTTGGTTTTGTCACCGGCCATATGGGTCAGTTATTAGTGGCGGCTATTGGCGTCAGTACTCCTTGCTGTCGCAAACTCAGTATTACCGTACCTACATCAGCTTTTTGTTTGGAAACCCATATTGATTCTTTGACTAGGGATTCCGCCCTCGATGTATAAGCTGCCAGCTCTCTTTCCGCCGTCATCCGTGTGCCTTGAAAATACTCCTGAGTTCTGTGCAATAATTTGCTGCACCTTCAGATCATTGTTCATCTCCTCCGGTTTTATCCACATTTCACCCATTGTGCATATTCTTCCCTGATATTCTCCTACTGGGATCTGCATGTGGTGTCTATATTCTTGCCTGTTGGCATCTTCCAAATCATACAATTAATTGTGTCAAAACAAAGCCCCGCCTTGGCCATATAATCACTGAGCACGATATTGTCCTGCTTCCAGGGTGTCTGTATTCTCGCCAGCTGGAGAGAGAGAGAGAGAGAGAGAGAGAGGAGAGAGAGAGAGAGAGAGAGAGAGAGAGAGAGAGAGAGAGAGAGAGAGAGGAGAGAGAAGAGAGAGAGAGAGAGAGAGAGAGAGAGAGAGAGAGAGAGAGAGAGAGAGAGAGAGAGAGAGAGAGGAGAGAGAGAGAGAGAGAGTTTTGTTGGTCTTTCTATCTTCTTTTCCCACGCTGTACTCATTTTCCTCAGTACTCGTGACTCAGTATGAATGGGTTCGGAAGATTCAAACATCTCCAGTGCCATTTAGTTTAATCGGTTTAGTGAGGCACAACTGTCCTCAAACATCTATTTGAGGCCTCTGTTCCTAAATGTTCCATCTCTAATGGTTTTCCATGCACCTCTTGGAACACAGTCCATCTCGGACATGTATTGTTCTCTGATGACTATTGCTTGTATAAGTTCTCGATGATCGTCCGTGAGCACACACGTCCCATTACACATTGCAATATCTTTAAGCTGCTGTACCCCGAACGGTGTAGTGCATATTATATTCTGATTTGATTTGCACCCCGCCCCGCTCGCCCTCTCTGATAGTAACTAGGGGTGCCAATCGTGCAGACGGTATCACCAGCTCCCGTTGATATACCTTTGGTGGGTGTTCCTCGGGAAATGTTGCTTCAGAATTATCATAACCGTATCTAGTAGATATATCTGCTATATCATACCAACAATTACCTCCGTATTCACCTACCTCCCCTATTTAGATCAAAAAGCACATATCATACCGCACTGTGCAGCAATTGGTCCCGCTGCTATTGAATATCTGCTTTAAACACTTCGTACGATCACCAGTGTTGCTCTTCCTTTCCTGTGCCGATTTCTGAATCACATTCATACCCGTCTTCAATCGCCACACTGATACCTCAATCGATCCACTTTATCCTTCGCTAGTTGGGCTGCTCCCTCTCGGTTCTCACACTACAACTGAAACTGGTTCAGATGCATCAAGCCCATGCCTCTCTAATCATTTTCCCCTCTCTCCAAACGTTTCTACCTACTTTTAGAGCATTTTGTTTTCTCTTCAAATCTATCTCGCTCGGCTTCTGCTTTCTGTTGATATTCTACCGTTTCCTGTTGTACAGTAGCTCGCACAGCTACTTTATGCCGACATCACTTTTGCAAAACCAATCTGTGCCGTTCTGTCGTAGCTTTTCTGTCATTACTATATCAGATCCTCAATTAAACAGCCAACTGCTTCTACTTTTTGTAATTGTTGTAGCTTCCTGGTCAGCAACTCCCTTGGGCGATTTTCCACACGGAATTCCCAGCAATATTCCCTTCACAGCCTGGCGATCTCCTCAAATGGTGGCGACACCCCCAATACGGACTCCTGGAGGTGTCCACTCCAATTCCAACAATACTAGTACTTTAGACTTGCTGAATTCCTGACGTTTCTTGAATGCTTCATCTTGGGTTAGTAACTGCTGTATTTGAATTGGTAATTTGCAGTTCGCTTCCTGGGAGGCTGGTTCATTTGGATAGCAGCAAATGATGCTGCTGAATATTTTGAAATGCCGATCTTGAGTTGCAGGGTTCCAATGGGGGAAAAATGTTTTGATGTAATCGTAGTAATTGCGCCGTAATATGTAAAAACGTTTTCAGTTTAGATAGCGTGCAGTTTCAGTCCGAATTCAGTATTCGGATTTCAAAATCAGCCCTTACTCAGTAAATTATCCAAGTCCTGCAGGATGGTCAAATTAAAGTCCGTCTTCCAGAACACTATAATACTGTAGCAGAGTCTAGATATAATTGTAAATTGTCCAAAAGATTATACATTCCTTGCGGAACATCAGTGGCCTCTGTCCTCCAGGCAGCGCAAACTCCATCCACAGCGTTATCGGCCTTCCCTTGGTTCTCCAGTTCTGAATCCATGCAGCCATGTTTCACTGGATCCCATGCCACCTGCCTTTCTGAAAGTGTGCACCACAGGGAACCCAGTAAATGGACATTCAGAAAAAAATAATCCGTGTGAATTTGAATTGGTAATTTGAAATTCGCTTCCTGGGAGGCTGGTTCATCTGGAAAGATGCAAAGGATGCTGCTGAATATTTTGAAATGCTGACCTTGAGTTGCAGGGTTCCAATGGGAAAAATGTTTTGATCTAATCGTAGCAACTGCCTTGTAATAAATAAAAACGTTTACAGATTTGATAGCCTGCAGTTTCGGTCTTGTTATAATTAAATGAATTTCAGTTTAGACAGCGTGGAGTTTCAGACTGAATTCAGTGTTCTGATTTCATTCCTAACTCAGTAAATTATCCAAGTCCTGCATGATGGTCAAATTAAAGTCCGTTTTTCAGAACACTGTAATAGCAGTGTCCAGATATAATTGTAAAGTGTACAAGAGATTATACATCCCTTGCGGAACATCACCGGCCTCTGTCCACCAGGCAGATCAGACTACATCCACTGCCTCATCGGCCTTCCCTTGGTTCGCCAGTTCTGAATCTACACAGTCAGGTTGCACAAGTTCCCAGGCACATGCGTTCCGAAAGTGTGCACCATAGGGAACCCAGTCTAATAACTTACAAAACGAATATACCCCACATCGACTCTTGTGCTTCATTTGCCTAATTTTCACTTTTTCATGGAATTTATTCTGGCTCATAAGGGACAAAAAACCATGCTGTCTATCCCAATCAGAATACGGTTCTTCATAAATTCCGTCTCTAAGAAGCCTCTCCAATAACTTGCCCACTAGTGACCAAAGACTCACTGGGCTATAATTCTCAAGGCTATGCTTACTTCATTTCTTGAAAAATAAATAACATTTGCTATTCTCCAATCCTTCTGTACTACTTCTGTGGCCAGTGATGGCGCAAATATCATGTCCAAAAGCCCAGCAAATATTTCCGCTCGCTATCTCTAATTACCTGGATTTCATACCGTCTAGCACCAAGATATGGGATATGGTTTATCTTCCTGAATTCCCACTTTCCAGCTCGTAATTTGAAGCGTCTACATGGCTCAGCGCACCTGCCTGTTCTTAGATTTTCATCAAGGTCGCACTCACTGTTGAATACCGAAGCAAAGTATCATACAAGACTTTTACTGTTTCCTGACACTCCAGCCACAAGCTTCCTCTTTTATCTCTGATCTTCCCCAATCTCTCGCTTGTCATCCACCTTTTTTCACCTCCCTTAACGCAGCTCTCCCATGCCTTCTCATGTCGCCTTTTAATTCTCCAAAGTCCATTGTTAAATCCCTCTGGCTACATTGTGACTTTCCAAAGCCCTGTCTGATCTTTTCTTCAAAAAACTTAAGCATATTTATTTCTTCTCCTTGAAGAGGTGTTCTATATCTCTTATCAACCAGGGTTATTTTACGAGGCCATCCAATCTCCGTCTCAATGAAAGAAGCTGATGCTGAACCCGAATCAAGTGCTCCATAAACAATCTCCATATTTCTCTTGTGAATTTGAAGCATCAAAGCGCTTCCCTAATTCGGCTTCCACGTTCGTACTCAATAGTATCAATTAAGAACATTCCATATTGTCAGCTGCTATCACAGTGTAAGTATGTCGAATAGCTGTGCTCTATCGTGCTGAAATGCTGAAACGCAGAGAAATCAGATACCTGACCCATTTCACTCCCTAGTATTAGCACAAGCTGGACTGTTCACGAGTCCGCCTGCCCTCTGCTTCCTGTACACAACTGAAAAATTCTGTCACGCTTAAACCATTTAAGCGTGTGATGAAGACCATGGACCGGCTGATAATACAGAATCTGAGGCCACAAACCAGGCACGCCCAGGATCCTCTTCAGTTTGCCTATAAGGGGAAGGTGGGAGTGGAGGATGCTATCACGTATTTGCTGCACAAATCACTCTCTCACCTAGATGGGGTCAGTTGTGCTGTGAGGATTACATTCCTTGACTTCTCTAGTGCCTTTAACACCATCCAGCCCAAGATCTTAAGGCACAAAGTAACGGAGATGGGAGTAGACTCTCACATGGTGGATTGGATAGTGGACTACTTGACAGATAGACCTCAGTATGTGCGGTTAGGAGACTGTAGGTCTGACACGGTGGTCAGCAGCACAGGAGCGCCGCAGGGAACCGTACTCTCTCCGGTCCTGTTCACCCTGTACACATCAGACTTCCAATATAACTCGGAGTCCTGCCATGTGCAGAAGTTCGCTGATGACACGGCCATAGTGGGGTGAGTCAGGAATGGACAGGAGGAGGAGTATAGGAAACTGATACAGGACTTTGTGATATGGTGCAACTCAAACTACCTGCGTCTCAATATCACCAAGACCAAGGAGATGGTGGTGGACTTTAGGAGATCTAGGCCTCATATGGAGCCAGTGATCATTAATGGAGAATGTGTGGAACAGGTTAAGACCTACAAGTATCTGGGAGTACAGTTAGACGAGAAGCTAGACAGGACTGCCAACACAGATGCCTTGTGCAGGAAGGCACAGAGTCGACTGTACTTCCTTAGAAGGTTGGCGTCATTCAATGTCTGTAGTGAGATGCTGAAGATGTTCTATAGGTCAGTTGTGGAGAGCGCCCTCTTCTTTGTGGTGGCGTGTTGGGTATTGTATGTAATTAGTTTTGCTGCAACAAGTGTATGGGACATTGGAAAAAAAGTTGAATTTCCCCATGGGGATGAATAAAGTGTCTATCTATCTATCTATTTAAGCAGATGAATTGTTTATGAATATCAGTGAAGTTCAAATTGTTTACGTTTCATTAACACGACAACATTAACATGAAACAACCTGTGCAAAATCTATCTCCCGATCTGTCACTGTCTCTGTGTGTTGTTTTCGTTTTGGTAATGGGAGGTCTGTACAGAATACTCTCAAACAAGTATTTGTTCCTTATCGAGATCCACTGACAGTCTATTAACAAACAATCCCACCACAGCGTCCTTCCTTTCCGCAGCTGCGATATATCACACCCTCCCTGTGTTGAAAAGGCTTTTATACCCTGCTATGAGCATTTTGAAATATCTGAACCCCTAAAAGTCTGGAAGTCATTCCTCCCCTTGTGATTGAACTGACTTTATTTCTTACATTCTTCACATACATGAAGAATAAAAATCTTTAGGTTAGGTCTCCGTCTGAATATGCAATGTGCAATCCTAGTAATTTATAATGATGTATAATAAATAAAACAGTCAACATAACATAGAAACCGTTTCTTCCTCCCTCTCCTCTTTCACTCCAGCTCACGCGCAGGCGCGCTGGGCGCTGAGCGACAGCCGGGAGATGCCGGCGGGGCGGAACGGAGCCGCCAGTGGAGAGGGTCTCCTGCGCTGGGGTCGCCGACTGTGGCTCGGACCGGGCAGATGTCTGAATTTGAGATGGATGGGGAAGGATTAGTCCTCCCAGAAAGCCCTGACAGTCAGAAAGAAAACTGCTCAATGCTCAGTAATGGATCTCACAAAATTCTGAGGAAAAGGAGATTAAAAGAATAATGCTTTGCAAAGCTTTTCAGCTACCAGGGGTTCCTGACTAGATATCACCCCAACACTAAAGCCTTGAAATAAAATCCAGATTTGCATAAAAAAATACAAAAAAAAACATAACATAGAAAACACTCAGGTCAGTCTGATGGCCTGGTGGAACACGATATTCGGGAGTCTGTTGGTCCTATCTTTTATCCTGTGGTACCGGTCCAGAATGATTGCCAAATCTCTGTGATAGTTTGGAATTTATTCAGTTCATAATGACCAGGCACAAGATTGTTTGTATTTATGACATATTTGCCAAACCTAATGATTTATTCCAACAGCTGTGTTCTAAAACTCCGCTGAATTAAAATTAAAGTGGCCGTTATCTACACAGATAGCCATTTAACGTAAAAACATACTTCATTCCTTCCTTCAGCTGTTGTCTGAATTTCCTCTGAGTCAGTGTATAAATACAAGTATTGGTGCACACACTGAGAGTTTGCAACATGAACCCCGATTGCTGCAGTATATATACCGGGGAATTCAAATATCTGTTAACGTAATAGTAATTCTCCACTTGCCATTTCAGGGCACGGACTGTATACGGCATCCAAAACAATATAAAGTTAGCTGAAATTGCAAACAATAAAATCATCGATTTTCTGCGTTTTTCCACCTCGGCATCTTTCTGCTTATCGCTGCTCAGCCGAAGGCCTCTCCGGACTCTATTTGCTGCAACTATATGTCTTACTGTTAACCCATTAAATATAAGAATCAAGCCGATTGGTAGTAATGATGTTAAAATGCCATCTAGTATTTCCACTCCTTTCCACACGGGTGAAGTATTGTATTCCTCTATGAGAGCGCAACGCCATGGTATGTTGTCAATGATGACGTAAGGTTTAACAGCAAAGTAAAACGGGGCACTTCTCCCGCAGCTCACTATAATCACCGTCACCATAACCACCGTTGCTGTTCTCTCAGTGCAGTATCGCTCCCGCAGCTTTCGACAACATATTGCGATGCAACGATCGAAGGTAAAACTGACCGTAAACCAAACAGAGCAGTCTCTCGTCACAACAAATAATGAAAGTGTCAGAGCGCATACAGGAGTGATGAGTAGGAATCTGGAATACATGTAGATACTGTTGGTCTGATCCACTAAAGCGAAAACTATAACCACCGTCATATCTGCCGTTGCCATTCCAACCAGGTAACGGGTGATGCATTTGGAGAGTCCGCATTTTCCCCGAGAGAGGATCACAATGGCCGTTAAATTAACTGTAAGAAATTCGGAGTGAAAAAAAAAATCAACACAGAATTATCGTTATCTGCAAATGTCTGAATTCCCACCATTTTACCAGTGCTAAGCAGGGTATGATGGATTTTCGAAGTGAAAAGCAGAAACTCAATTTGCGGTTGACTCTGTACGTGCACTCCGGCTGGACAGTAATATACAGAATTAGCAGTGGGTTGGCGACTTTTCCACAGATTTGAGCCGGGCATCGGATTTCCACGAGTCATGTACCGGTGAAGGTCGATCGCTCGATAACCACCACCATTTCCGTTATTTGATATGAAAGGTTTATTTGTAGTGAGAATTAATGCATAAGTGGTAATTTAACATTTTATGGAAGAACAGAGCTGATTGTCGATATTCGACTGGCCGTTCAGTTTAAAAAGCTTCTGGTCTCGAAATGTAACTACTGTCAGTGAGAAAGCCGAGCAAGATGAAATTATGGAGATATAGCAATATGGGCACCAACGTCATTGAAACAAAAAACGCTTCACACAGAAGAAATCTGGAAGCTGAATAACAGATTATCAGATGCTTGGATCCTCAATTCTGGAAACACATTTCAGACGAAGATAGCATCTGTGCTCAGTAAAAGTACAAACAGTGCCATCGAACGAAAGCAAGAGACGACGGCACCATACATAGAGTGACTAAATACAGTACCTTACCGGGGATACCGATCGCGACAATAGAAGGATAGAAAACGCTCGCGATGTAGTAAATCGCTGGATATCCCATATTCTGTCCGATGCAGCATTCAGTTGTACGGAACGTTCCCGTTGCTCATATGGACAGTTGGCAGATTTTACAGAGTTATATACAGTTCTGAGTAATTCCACCGAGGCAATTAGTGTGGTTATGACATCTGTCGCATGAGGGACAACCAGCTGCACAAACACATTAAAGTATTTTTCTCACTCTGTCAGCGTGCCATGAATTCGTATCCCCAAGGGATGTTACAAGTTATTAACTTTTAAACAAAAGATAATACGAGCGCTACCAAAGTACTTGCCAGGACATCTGACGTCAGCTGCTGAAATGGGAGAATCTCTGATTAGTGGTGTTGTATCTAACATAGACAAACATGTTGAACAATCAACTTCAAATGTATTTATTCAGTCCCATTCAGCGGAGCACATTCGCTTCTGACATTGAGGGCGGAAGATCAGCTCAGCAAGTGAAATGGGGTACAATTTATTGAGGGACAAGATAGAATTATTTTTTTCTGTCACTTGCTTTAGTCATTTCGACTCATTGTCGAGTAACAGCTGATGCAATGTATCACAGAAACACGTTTACGTATGGTCTTCTGAACATATAAAAGAGATTGAGAGTAAAATTCCAGGGACTTTTGATAATAACAAAAAAGGTTACTCGCCCACACAAAAGTTATGCGGCTTGTGGACGGACTGGTGATCGTTCTTTTCTCGATTAGCAGAGAGTGAATGGTTGAATCTTTGACTCTGACGAGTGCAGTGCAGGGATTGGTGTTTGGCCCATTGTGTCAATGTAGAAAACTGAATCAGAAGAGTTACGGACGATTCCTAATTTGGAGGCGTTATTCCAGCCAGGAACTATCCAAATTTGTTGGTTGATTTTGACTGGCTTGGAAATGGGCTGAAAAATGACAAATGGCATTTAATACAGACAAGTGTGAGATGGTCTGCGTTCTGAGGAAACAACAGGTTTCAACGCACGTATTGAATAGTGGACTTTAGTGTGCATTATCTATAAAGAAACCTGGAGATACAGATCGACAATTACTGGAAATCAGCGTCACGGGCAGTTCGGCCCGTATTGAGCTCTGACCACAGTGGCCTTCACAACCAGATCACGGATTACACGAGCTGGGACGTGATGCTGAAGCTGTACACCACGTTGGTGAGGCCGTAGATAGAATATCGTGGGCTGTTCTGGCCACCTACTTACAGTTTTGTAATATCAATAAGCTTCAAGATGTCCAGCAATAAATTAAAGGGAAGATTTCGGGCAATGCACAGGTGTGAATACAGGCAGATTTTCGCCATCGTGGGTCTATAGAATAGACTCTATAGAGAGGGTGCGTGGATACTAGAGAGGGAGTGAGGAGGAGATTTACAAGGGTGATGCCTGGAATGGAGATCGTACCTTAGGAGAACAGGGCCTTTTCTCCTTGTAGTGACAGAGGATGAGAGATGACCAGACAGAGGCGTATCAGATGAAGAGAGTCATTGATCGCGTGGATAGTCAGAGATCCCCCCAACACATACCCGAACTTGCTAACACAAGAGGGCATCGTTTTAAAGTGACTGGAAACGGGTACAGAGTGGATACCAGCATCTCCAACTCCTCCACACAGAACACGGGTGTCCACCAGGTCTGTGTGCCCGTTTCACTGTTGTTCACTCTGCTGGCTCACGACTGTCCACCAACGCACAGCTCGAAACACAGTCGCGATGACACGACAGTTGTGGATCTCATCAGTAAGAACGACGAGCCATCTTACAGAGAAGAGGTGCAGCAGCTAACGGACTGGTGTAGAGCCAGCAAACTGTCTCTGAATGTGAAAAAAACAAACGAGATGGTTGTTGACTTCAGGAGAGCCTCCCAGATGCGCTGAATAACTTCTACGCCCGTTTTGAGGCGGAAAATGACGTGACGGCGAAGAAGTCCACTCTTCCTACAAATGGCCACGTGCTGTGTCTCATCATGGCCGATGTGAGACGAACCGTGTGCAGGTTCAACCCACGGTAGACTGCTGGACCAGACAACATCTCTGGTAGAGTGCGCAGAGGACGTGCAGACCAACTAGCAGATGTTCTCACTGACATCATCAACATCTCCCTGAGCAGCGCCACCGTTCCAACCTGCTTCAAGGCCGCCACCATCGTCCCCGTGTCGAAGAAGTTTTCAGTGTCCTGCCTAAAATACTACAGTACCGTCGCACTCACATCTATCATCATGAAGTGCTTCGAGATGCTCGTCATGAGGCATATCAAGACCCCGCTGCCCCCTTCACTGGACCACCTGCAGTTTGCGCACCGTCCCAACAGCTTAAAAGATTACGCCATTGCCATCACCTTCCAACTGGCTCTACCCACCTGGACAAAAAAGGCACATACTTTCAGATGCTGTTCATAGACTTCAGTTCAGCATTCAACACAATCATCCCACAGAAACTGACTGGAAAGCTGAGCCTACTGGGCTTGAACACCTCCCACAGCAGCTGGATCCTAGACTTCCTGACTGGGAGTCCTCAGTCAATCCGGATCGGGAGCAGCATCTCCAACGCCATCACACTGAGCACAGGGGCTCCCCAGGGCTGCGTGCTCAGTCCACTGCTGTTCACTCTGCTGACCCACGACTGTGCTGCAACACACAGCTCGAACCACATCATCAAATTCCTCGATGACACGATCGTGGTGGCTCTCATTAGCAAGAAAGACGTCATCTTACATAGAGGAGGTGCAGCAGCTAATGGACCGGTGTAGAGCCAGCAAACTGTCTCTGAATGTGAACAAAAAAAAAGAGATGGTTGTTGACTTCAGGAGAGCACGCAGCAACCAAATTCCGCTAACTATCGACGGCTCCTCCGTAGAGATCGTTAAAAGAACAAAATTTCTTGGTGCTCACCTGGCGCAGAATCTCACCTGCTCCTCAACACCAGCTTCATAGCAAAGAAAGCGCAATAGCGTCGCCAATCTCTGAGAAGGATAAGAAAAGTCCATCTCGCACCCCACTCCCCCATCCTCAGCATGTTCTACAGACGTTGTTGAGAGCATCCTGAGCAGCTGCCTGGCTCGGAAATTTCACCAGCTCGTATCGCAAGACCCTGCAGCAGATAGTGAGGTCAGCTGAGAAGATCATCGGGGTCTCTCCTCCCGCCATTGCTCCCACCTGCCATCTGGCAAAAGGCACCGAAGCATTCAGGCTCTCACGACCGGACTGTGTAACAGTTTCTTCCCCCAAGCCATCCTGGAGGATGACTTGCCTTTCTGTATCCACCGTGGAGCTGGTATCGATGCGCGATGTGTGGAACTCGTGTTATCACTGTGGCCTGACTCTGTATCTATTGTGGAACATGTACAGCTGCATGGCCCTCGGCTTCTTTGAGAACACCTCGGCGCTGATAACACGTTTTTCCCTCTTACAACTTGAATACGATTTGTGAGGCTGACTGCCCTAGTCTGTCCGTGTGATTCACCTTTTCTTGTAAGTTGCTTTCTAACAGTAACTCGGAAACTGTTGACATTTGCTGCGACAGCAATTCATTTTAATTCCTACTCCGCCATGTCATTGTCCATTGCGCCATTAATCAATACATCCCTTTCTTTGATCAATACATCAACACCCGTACCAGTTTTGTTGATCTCTGCAATATTTGTGTTATTACCAACGCATAATTTATTATCTCTCTCCAATTGCTCCTCCGATGGCAATGATTAACTTCTCTTTTATAGGTTTACAGCATTCATGTAGCGAATGGGAAGAGGTGGGGAAGGACAGTGATGGACGGAGGTATATTTTTCGGCAAAGCAGGTTTCTGACGCATACGGGGACTCTGAGTTCCCCTGCAACTGTTGTCACTGGTCCAGAAGCTGGAATTGCTGCCTGGACGAGGAATGAACACAGTTCACACGGTACACACTTGCTGAAGATTTAAGTGTGGATATTCCATCATACTCTTGTTCCTTGTCACCTGTGAACAACAAGTAGGATATTTTAGGAGGAGAGTCACAAAGATTCCAACGTGAATTGATGAATCCTGTTGTAAGGCAGTTAGAAACTCATTTTGCTGATCTACCTGGGATTCACTGGGCTCTATTCTTACAGACCGACCACATATCGATCTGGATAGGAACACGGGGGAATGTTTACACATTCATCCGCTAATGCAAAAAGCATGGATTTTAGAGAGTGAATGCGAAGCGACAGTGTTGCAAAATGTGGTACCGGAATCTATATTGGGTCTCACCAATTTGGAATGAGAGAGGGTGTCTAGATGCAGGTAGGGCATGTGTAACGCTTGCAGTGAAAAGTGCCAGGAAGGATATTAGTCGGGAGGGATTATGGACACGTGGGTGAAGTGATACCTGCAGAAATCGCAGAAGTGGCTGGGAGCTGTGTGGGGAATTGTATCTTCGTAAGTTTCCCGGTGACGACGGAGGAAGTTATGGAGGAGGAATACTGGAGGTGTGCTAGGTATCAACATGAAGACGTTTTTTTCTGCTCTCCAGCTACAAGAATGATGTGGAAACCATAGGAACGGTGCAGAGGACATTTACAAAGATTTGACTGGATTAGGAAGCATTCCTTGAGAGAAAAGGTTGAGTGAACTCGGCCTTTTTTAACTTGGAGAGACGGAGGATGAGAGGTGCCCTGAGAGAGGTGTATAAGATGATGAGTGGCATTGATCGTTTGGATAGTCAGAGGCCTTTTCCCAGGGCTGAAGTGGCTAGCACGAGTGAGCACAGTAATACATTGTTTGGAAGTAGGCTCAGATGAGATGTCACGGGTATTTTTTTTTCGCAGAGAGTGGTGAGTGCATGGAATGGGCTGCTGGTAATGGTAGTGGAGGTCGATACGATAGGGTCTTTTAAGAGACTCCTGGACAGGTACATGCTTAGAAAAATAGAGGGCTATGGGTAACCCTAGGTAATTTCTGATGTAAGGACATGTTCGGCACAGATTTGTGCACCGAAGGGACTGTATTGTGCTGCAGGTTATCTATGCTTCTATGACGCTGGAAAAGGGTAAGGGTAATTTTTTTTAGAAGGTGAGACATGGATAACGAGAAATACTCACCCGTTTCAGGGTGATAATGTCGTTTAGTCAATCGGTCAGGCAAAATATTGTGCAGAAGCAATTAAACCTGCAAAATAATGATGGTTACTATCTGACTTAATGAGTATGCAGGAAACGGAACCAAACTTCAAGCGTGTGAGGATGGTTCGACTGGATCTTCAGTGGGAAGTACCTAAGGACACAAGCCGACGTAATACTTGCGGGCTAGAAAGTGTTGTTCTGCCAACTCCGCAACGAAATTACAGATGTTGTCTCTCCGGTGAATAAAATTACTGTCAATGTCATCCTGAAATTGTGGAGTTTGTACTGGTCGAATAAATAATGTAAATATTTATTATGCTAAATATCATCATCTGTAACCAGCATTGAATTACTAACGTCACAGTGAAACGTGGGTCTTCCACCCTCAGGAACGCAAATACATTTACTTCATTTTACCCGCTAAAAAGCTCTCTGTCGTCAACAGATAACCGCTGTGATCTGCCAAAGATCAGATTTGATACTTATTTAGTGCACGTTGTACACGGCATGAAAGTGAATAATTATTAATATTTCTCTGATTAGCATCTCAAGTTTCGTGCCTAAATAAAATCTCCAGGACCCTTCATTTTAAAATATTATAAACAGTATCTTCTTGACACCTCTGTTGCCGGGCTTGACGTACTCTACCAAGAGGCAGCTCATCTACTTTTAGTTCCTTCCTGACTGCAACTGTTGTCATTGGTCCAGACGTTGGAGATGCAGCCTGGACGAGCGCTGAACATGGTACACACATCCGTACTGACTTGCTGAAAATTTAAGTGTGGAATATTCCATCGTACTCTTGTTCCTTGTCACCTGTGAACAACAAGTAGGATATTTTAGGAGGAGAGTCACAAAGTTTTCAACGTGAATCGATGAATCCTGTTGTAAGGCAGTTGGAATCTCATTTTGCCAAACTACTTTGGATTCACTGGGCTCCATTCTTATAGACCGGCCACATATTTACCTGGATAGAAACAGCTGGGAATGCTGACACGCTCATTAGCTAATGCAAAAAGCATGGATTTTAGATGGTGTATGCAAAGCGATAGTGCTCCACAATGCGTTACCGGAATCTGTATTGACTCTCATCAATGTGGAATGAGGGAGAACGTGCAGATGCAGTTAAGGCATTTGTAACATTTGAGGTGATAAGTGCCAGGAAGGAGATTAGTCTGGTGGGACAGTGGACAAGGGAGTGGCGTGAAACCTGTAGAAACCGCAGAAGGAGCTGAGGGCCTTGTATTGTCTTATTGTTCTCATTGAAGACGGAGAATGTTACGCAGGAGGAGTTCTGGAGGTGTGTTCGGTAACAACGTGAAGATCTGTTTTTTTTTCTAATCCTCAGCTGTGCCGCTGGAGGAAGGTATAAAGGTAAGTTCTCCAGATGGTGAGACACAGATATCGAGAAATCCTCACCAGTTTCAGGGTGATAATGTTGTTCAGTCAACCGAAGGTTGTGCAAAATTATACAATGAAATCTGCAAAATAATGATGATTACTATCTGAAGTAAATGAGAATGCAGGAATTCGAACCAAATTTCAAGCATGTGAGGATGGTTTTCATGATCTGCAATAGGAGTTTTGAGGACACGGGCCGATGGTATATTTACGTGCTAGAAACTGTTGTTATACCAACTCTGCAACAAAATTCCAGATTGGTTTCTTTCCGGTGAATACAATTGATTTAGTACTGATCAAATAAATATTGTGAACATTTATTATGCTAAATATTATTAACTACAACCAGCATTGAATTACGAACGGCTCAGTGAAACATGTGTCTTCCACCTTCATGAACACATATACATATACTTCATTTTACCTGCTTAAAACTCTCTGTCTTTAACAGAGAACCTGCTGTGTTTTGCCAAAGATCAGACTTGGTACTTACGTACGTTGGTACGTTGTTCATGCTCGGAAAGGTACTAATCATTAACAAAACAACAAACAAATCAGTTAGGACATAACACATTGATATACTTCCAGGATATTACCATGCACGATTTTCACAACAATTTCAAGTATACATCCGTTTTCTAGTTATAATTTTACATATTCCATAGAAATATTCAATACGACTATCTCAAAGAAGGGAAATTTCAGATTATCGCCAATGTGCACATATAATTAGATAGATAGATAGATAGATAGATAGATAGATAGATAGATAGATAGATAGATAGATAGATAGATAGATCGATAGATATGGATTACATTTAGGAGTTTTATTCCCTTTCGAGCTGTGGGGAGACAACTGGGGTTATTTCCTTCCTTCCAGGGCACCCATCACTGCAGTGAACAGGACTGTCACAGGTTACAGGAACATCACTGCCCTCGCGGTGTTATCAGTGCTTATTCTGAAATGCCAGCAACGAGGTGGATATTATCTCTGCTTGGCTAGATCTTTCAATTCTGCAATTTTATTATCAGATCTTATTCGGTTCCAGGATCTCTCACACAGACAGTATCACTGATTATTCAGAACCCTCTCCAAGTATATTGGTAAATTCATCGCATGTCTAACCTCATGATTGACACAGCGAAAACAAGGTGTATGACCATTGAACCATATGACTGTCTCTCTTTATATAAAAGATGCTCTTCAGCAGAATCGCACAATTAGCGATGATGCCCTGCAATCAGCGATCACAGTGTCGCTGGATATCAGAACATATTGATTATGTAAATGTATGTCAATGCCTGCTCCTTTGCAGCAAATAAAATGCTGATAACACACAAATTACAAACCGTAGAGTCAACATCTCAAACGTGTGATCATTAATGGTATTTATAGTACCATGCACTACAGGAGATGGCTACATGATGTGGACAGAATCTCCGTGCAACTTGTTGCTCAGAGGAGCGAGTTGTACGGTCAATGTACCAACGAGTGACCGAAACAACAGTGGACATTAAAAACATTCAACCTCGGCTTTTGTTTTTAGTTCCGTACTCATATCAAGTGTGACCCAGCGGATAAGGAGAAATATTCATTCTTTGTTGTCTATCACCACATTGGGCCACGTTTATATTTCCGGGCACATGCATATATTTATTTTCGTATATCTAAAATAAATTCAGTGATATGTATTTGCAAGTACAGGATCACGCTAATATTTAGTAGGTTCACGGATAAAGGACCGCTATAACAAAAGTAGATACAACTTGTGTTCAGTGGGTTCAGATACTGGAAACCACGGGGGAACATAAGAATGCCGAGCTTCCATCGCCTTTACACAACTGATATGATTTCCTCTGATGTCTTAGACCAGCAATAACATAGTCAATATAATTGTTAAAATATCCTGTAAGCGTGAAAACATACGTTAGGTATTTTTAATCTTTGAAAAAAAAATGTGCTGTATGCTGTAGATAAATGTGAAGGCTTTCTGCTGTTTCAAGCAGACGGTGCAGAACAACAGGACAGATTTATTGTATATCACTAGTCAGATTAGTTACAACCAAGGTGAAAAAAAAACCTGCTATTGTTCGAATCTGGCAGAATCACTAGATACGCTCAATTATATGATTGTGTACAATAAAATTGAGACAGTTTTTTAAAGGCTTTGAAATAATTTATAAATATTGCTCGGATGAGACAAAACATTGCAAGTAACAGAATAAATATACTCATCAGCCTCTAGAAGCAAGTCAGGGAAAAATAGATTGTGAATAATACCTATCGGGCATTCAGTAACATGACCAATTGAATGGATACTAGAGGAAAACCACTTGCCGACAGCTAAACCCACCGAAGCACATTTATGCTAACACCACTATGTGGTCCTACCACCAGTTTTCATTACCCATTCTTAGACATAACAAGTAAACAGGAATGTGATTAATGACGAACTTCCTATTTCCTTTAAAGGTCGTAATAGAAAAAAAAACACGACATATTGCGTTCTTTCATTACAATTTCCATCTCAAGTATGATCACGTCTGCTGTGTGACGCTTTCATACATGTTCTGAGACGTTTTGTGTGTCATTCAAAAATATCTAATAACACGAACATATATCCTCAAAGATTTTACTCCACCACTGTTCAGATCAAGGTTAAACATTTCACGGAATATAATTAATATTATTTCAAGGGTGGCTGGAATACCATCGGAGAGATGCCTTCTCTATTTAACACGCTTGCCGTTCAATCTGTCAGGAAATGCAGAGGAGGCCTGATCCAGAATCAGGGCAGCGTAACGGATTCAGCGGGGAACGATAACTTCCATAACGGATCGCAAAATAATACAACAGAATAACACCAGAAGCCACAAAGCAAAGGGCAAGGGAAATTAAACGCCATTTGCAACAAGGTAAACGCTATGCAGGTCCAGTGAAAGGCAGAAAATACTGGTTGAGGCTGAAAGGTTCGATTAGCGAACAAGGATGGTGTTTGAGAACTGGGGTTAAGTAGGGTGCAGATCATGTGTATGGAACAAGTGGCAGGTAAATCCTATCAGCTGGGCTGGTTGATAGAAACCTCAGTACCGCCCTCCGTGGCTAGTCCCCTACGGCCTTAGACGATCCAAATGATTCTGGTAGATCTTTTTGATGAGCAGTTAATCCTAGATGCTGCTACGAAGGAGGAGATCACGAATTTGGCAAGTGAGACAGAAGACACGGATTACTAAAAGCTCAATACTCATTTGCTTAGCAACAGCAAGAACTGTGACACTCGTTGCAGCAGAAAGACAGATCCTGATTACCTGGGAGAAAGTCACCTATTTGCTTGTATTTCAAATCCGTCAATAATTGGTAATATTTCATGGGGTTTTGAATTTAATCTGAATGCCATGTGCACAAAATGTACAAAATGACGAAAGATAACTTTTAGTCGCGTGAAAGCGGCAAAGCTTAACAACATTTGCTGCGTTCACGCGACTAAAAGTTATCTTTGGTGAATTTGTGCATTTAGTTTAGTATTTCTGTATATAGGGTGAATTTCAGGCATTTCTTGGTGGCCAGAAATTCGTAAAAAGAATCCCAGAAATACAATAAAGTAAATTCTCCTGATCTGGACATTGTGAGCAGAAGGCAATCTATAATATTTCTCTTCACTCTATCGGGCACCTACATATTACTCAGTCTAATAGCATTTGTGAATAATTTTATCCCATTTTTCCCTGAGTATTCATGTCCCGACCAGTATTCCCCCGCAGATATCTTTGAACAAACGGAAACATGCTCACGCCCCTCACTTCCTGTGCAAACATAGTTATTTAAGCATTTACGCACACTAAATTCAGAGAAAAGCCAAAGATTTTGATAAGGCCTCCTTGCAAGAATATTCTGACATTGACCAAGAAAAATGAAAGTCAAACCAGTTTGTGGTGTTTTCGGTAGTGTTCGTTTCCATTTCATGCACGCTGTTATTGAGGAAAAAAAAGTGTCATCGAAACAAGGTGGTTGATGTCCTCGTGGATAATTGCACAATCTATGTTGTTATGAATCGGCAACAATGAATATAAAGTTTAGACATTTTTATATATACAAAAAAAACTTATTTAAACTCGGCTGAACAAATGAATAGTAAACAACGACTAACGGAGTTGAATGCTATACGAAAAATCGTGCGAACACAGTTCTTAAAAGGTGGTAAATGCGAAAGTCCAAATGATTTATACAGTCAATTAGGAGAGGCTTTCCTGAAGTAACATATTCCTCGACGACGTGATGTTACTGGTGATCCCAGCCGAAATATGTCTTGCCTGAAGGATTTACGAAGGAAATAAAAACGGCTTAAACGAACTGACCTTTTTGTTTGGCGAATAACGCTGCGTCCAACCCTTTATGCTTTCAAAATGCTGGGGCTATCTCGGATGCAGGTTACTAACTTCTGAACGAGGATTAGTGATGTCGATCTTGTAGCAAACCGCCGAGGGCACCAACTTTACTCGATCATTCGGGTTCTCGCACTTCGATAAAACATTACTCTCAGACTGGACTAAAGCTGGCAGCGTTGTGGTGAAACTGCCGGCAAAACACTTCGAGACTTCAGATAGAAATCAAAACTCCACTTTAAAACAAAAACTGCGTTAGTAGGCGAATACGCAGCTGACGAATTAAACGACAGACTGACCTGCGTCACTACAGGGCTTTCCCGTTTAATACCTGTTGAAACAGGTCATCATATGAACTCCCAATGGCGGGAAAATTACATCTTATGACCTCACATTGGCGTGAAATTACCTCACCATCACAAGACCATTACGTCTTGCTCACCAGATACTCAATTACATCATGGTCAAAAGACAGTCACAAGGGAATGCGACACCGCCCTCCAAAAAGAAAAAGAAAAAGATCTGTCATGAGCAAAATTTTAACAATTAACTATTTACATAAGAAATAAAAAAGTATAAAAGTTACAACATACAGAGTATACTGTACATAGTATTATCATACAGCACCTTACAAATTACTGTACAACAGGAGTGTTACAAATGTTAAAATATCACTCCATAAAAAAATTATATTGTACTTTCACTATCTAGATAGAAAAATCAGTAATCACATTGTCTTTGCCTTTAATATGAGTTTTCAAACTATTATACTCCTGTAGCATCAAACTCCAATTTAATAACCTAGCAATTTTGTTTTCCATCTTACTCAGAAACACTAACAGATAATGATCGGTATAAACTATGAGTGGCTTTTGAGTTTTGTGAAAAACTTACTCCTGACACCCCCTTGGTATACATTTTCAAGCAACCTAATACTTCGTCCCATGATTCTTTCCCTTCTCCAGCTCTGTATCACTTTTGCCAATCACCTTTCCAGCTCTTCACTTCATTCCACCCCCTCCGGTCTTCTCCTATCATTTCGCATTTCCCCCTCCCCCACTACTTTCAAATTTCTTACTATCTTTCCTTTCCATTCGGTTAGACCTGACGAAGGGTTTCGACCCGAAACGTCGACAGTGCTTCTCCCTATAGATGCTGCCTGGCCTGCTGTGTTCCACCAGCTTTGTGTGTGTGTCGTCGTTTCAATTTCCTGCATCTTCAGATTTGCTCGTGTTTGTTCAGTTTTGTTGTCCCTGTCCTTTGTGGAAAGGGGAAGTATGAGTGTGAGGGCGGCTTGTTGTCCTCGGTGTCGGATGTGAGAGGTCCTGGAGTCTTGTCGCCTCCCGGACGTCCACATCTGCGCCACGTTCGCCGAGTTGCAACTCCTAAGGGACCGTGTTAGGGAACTGGAACTGCAGCTTGATGACCTTCGTTTGGTCAGGGAGAGTGAGGAGTTGATAGAGAGGAGTTACTTGCAGTTGGTCACACCGGGGCCACGGGAGGCAGACAGGTGTGTCACGGTTAGGAGGGGGAAGGGGAAGAGTCAGGAACTAGAGAGTAGCCCAGTGGCTGCACCCCTTGACAATAAGTACTCCTATTTGATTACTGTTGGGGGGACAGCCTAAATGGGACAAGCAACTGTGACCGTGCCTCCGGCAGAGAGTCCGGCCCTGTAGCTCAGAAGAGTAGGTAAAGGAAGAGGAAGGCATTGGTAATAGAGGACTCGATAGTTAGTGAGTCAGATAGGTGTTTCTGTGGACGAGATCAGGAGACCCGGATTGTGGTTTGCTTCCCTGGTACCAGGTTCCGGGATGTTTCTGCTCGCGTCCAGGAAATCCTGAAGTGGGAGGGTAAGGAGCCAGTTGTCGTGGTACATTTAGGTACCAATGACAAGTAGAAAAAGGGAAGAGGTTCTGAAAGGAGAATATAGGGAGTGAGGAAGGCAGTTGAGAAGAAGGACCCGAAAGGTAATAATCTCGGGATTACTGCCTGTGCCACGCGACAGTGAGAGTAGGAATGAAATGAAGTGGAGGATAAATGCTTGGCTGAGGGATTGGAGCAGGAGGCACGGATTCAATTTTCTGGATCATTGGGACCTCCTTTGGGGCAGGTGTGACCTGTACAAAAAGGACGGGTTACACTTCCATCCTAAGGGGACCGATATCCTGGCGGGTAGGATGAATAGAGCTGTAAGGGAGGGTTTATAACTAATTTGGCAAGGAGATGGGAACCGGAATGATGGAGCAGAAGAGAGGGAAAACAAAATAGATCTAAGGTAGTGAGCAGTAAGGATGTCAGGAAGGACAGGCAGATGATGAAGCAAATTTGCGGCCGATGGGATGAGTTGCAGTGCAATCAATGCAAAAACTACCAAATACTGTACTTAAGGTGTTATACCTAAATGCACGTGGCTTAGGAATAAGGTGGATGATCTTGTTGTAAGGTTACAAATTGGCAGGTATGATATTGTGGCCATTACCGAGATGTGGCTATAGGATGCATGTCTCTGGGAGCTGAACGTCCAAGGATACACGTTGTATCAGAAAGATAGGCAGTTAGGTAGATGGGGTGCCGTGGCTTTAATGGTAAGAAATGATATTATATCATTCGAAAGAGTTGACATAGGATCGGATTGTACAGATACTTCATGGGTTGAGCTAAGAAATCGCAGGTGTAAAAGGACCCAGATGACAGTTATCTGGAGGCCTCAAAACAGCTGCAGTGACGTGGACTACAAATTACAACAGGAAATAGAAAAGGCTTGCTTGAAGGGCAGTGTTATGATAATTGTAGCGGATCTTAACTTGCGAGTGGATTGGGGAAATCAGGTCGGCACAGGATCTCAAGAGAGAGAATTTGGAGAATGTCTACGAGATGGCTTTTTAGAACAGCTTGTTGTTGAGCGCACTAGGGGATCTTCCGTACTGGATTGGGTATTGTGTAATGAACCAGAGGTGATTAGAGAGATGGAAATGAAGGAAACCTTAGGACGCAGTGATCACAACAATCACAACAGTGATTGAGTTCACTGTGAATTTTGAGAAATAGAAGCCGAAATCCGATGTGTCGGTATTTCAGTGGAGTAAAGGAAATTACAGTGTCATGAGAGAGGAACTGGCCAAGGTTGACTGGAAAGGGACACTAGCGGGAAGGACGGCAGAGGAGCCGTGGCTGGAGTTTATTCGAGAAGTGAGGAAGGTGCAAGACAGATATATTCCAAAGAAGAAGAAATTTTCGAATGGAAAAAGGATGCAACCGTGGCTGACAAGAGAAGTCAAAGCCAAAGTAATAGCAAAGCAGAGTGCATACAAGGAAGCAAAAATTAGTGGGATTCGGCAGATTTTAAAAGCTTACAAAAGGAAACTAAGAAAGTCATTAAGAGGGAAAAGATGAACAATGAAAGGAAGCTGGCAAATAATATCAAAGAGGATACTAAAAGCTTTTTCAAGTATATAACGATTCAAAGACAGGTGAGAGTAGATATAGAACCGATAGAAAATGATGCTGGAGAAATTGTAATGGCAGATAAGGAGATGGTGGTGGAACTGAACGAGTATTTTGCATCTGTCTTCACTGAGGAAGACATCAGCAATACACCAGACACTCAAAGGTGTCAGGGAAGGCAAATATGCGCAGTCACAATTACGACAGAGAAAGTACTCAGGAAGCTGAATAGTCTAAGGGTAGATAAATCTCCTGGACCAGATGAAATGCTTCCTCGTGTTCTGAAGGAAGTAGCAGTGGAGATTGCGGAGGGGCACGAATGGGTGACAAGGAAACACCGGACCCATCCCCCTGCCAATGATCTTTCAAAATTCGATAGATTCTGGCGTGGTTCTGGAGGACTGGAAGATTGCAAATGTGTCTCCGCTATTTAAGAAGGGGGCAAGGAAGCAAAAAGGAAATTATAGACCTGTTAGCTTGACATCGCTGGTTGGGAGGTTGTTGGAGTCGGTTGTCAAGAATCAGATTACGCAGTACCTGGAGGCATATGACAAGATAGGTGGAACTCAGCATGGTTTCCTTAAAGGAAAACCCTGTTTGACAAAACTAGTGCAATTTTTTGAGGAAATTACAAGTAGGGTAGACAAGGGAAATGCAGTGGATGTTGTGTATTTGGATTTTCAGAAGGCCTTTGACAAGGTGCCGCACATGAGGCTGCTAAACAAGGTAAGAGCCCATGGAATTACGGGAAAGTTACATACGTGGATAGAGTGTTGGTTGATTGGGAGGAAACAGATTGTGGGAATAAAGGGATCACGTTCCGGTTGGCTGCCGTTACCAGTGGTGTTCCGCAGGGGTCCGTGTTGGGGCCGCTTCTTTTTAGCTGTATGTCAACGATTTAGATTATGGAATAGATGGCTTTGTGGCTAAGTTTGCTGATGATACAAAGATAGGTGGAGGGACCGGTAGTGCTGAGGAAACAGAGGGTCTGCAGAGAGACTTGGATAGATTGGAGGAATGGGCAGAGAAGTGGCAATTTTAAGGGGAGGGGCTAAGGGGAGGGGGGAGGGGTATTTTGTATCTTCTTTCTGTAATTATCTGAAAACTCAATAAAAAAAATTAAAGTGGCAAATGAATTACAATGTCGGAAAGTGTACGGTCATGCACTTTGGTAGTGAAAATAAACGGGCATACCTCTATTTGAATGGAGAGAGAATTCAAAGCTCTGAGATGGACCGGGACTTGGGAGACCTCGTGCAGGATACACTTCAGGTTAACCTGCAGGTTGAGTCGGTGGTGAAGAAGGCGAATGCAATGTTGGCATTCATTTCTAGAGGAATAGAGTACAGGAGCGGAAATGTGATGTTGAGGCTCTATAAGGCACTGGTAAGATCTCACTTGGAATACAGTGTGCAGTTTTGGGCTCCTAATTTACGAAAGGATGTGCTGACATTGACAGGATTCAGAGAAGAATCATTAGAATGATTCCGGGAATGAGAGAGTTAACATATGAGGAACGTTTTACCGCTCTTGGACTGTGCTCGTTTGCGTTTAGAAGAATGAGGGGGGACCTCATAGAAACATTTCTAATTTAAAAGGCATGGACAGAGTGGATGTGGTAAAGTTGTTTCCCATGGTGGGTGAAACTAGTTCGAGAGGACATGACTTGAGGATTGCAGTGTGCTCATTCAGAACAGAGATGCGATTTTTTTTATTTTTCAGCCAGAGGTTGGTGAAGCTATGGAATTTGTTGCCATGGGTGGCAGTGGAGGCCAAGTCGATGGGTGTATTTAAGGGAGAAATTGATAGGTATCTGAGTAGCCAGGACATCAAAGGTTATGGTGAGAAGGCGGGGGAATGGGAATAAATGGGAGTTTGGATCAGCTCATGATGAAATGGTAGAGCAGACTCGATGGGCCGAATGGCCTACTTCTGCTCCTTTGTCCTATGGTCTATACATCACTCTTTTTCGGCTTCGCTAATAACTCTGGGTCTGGCGATGGAAGAAAGTCGTCAATATTCATTGCTGCCGAACACCACCCACAAATTAATCGAACAAAAGCATCCGGTATTTCTCTTTTCAAAGCAGATCAATAATTAAACAAGCATTGAAGCATAAAAACGGAATATATCCCGAGAATCCCCAATTGTTACGATACGGTGTTGAATTGAGACAGGGTTTTCATAAACAAATAAACATTTATTTAAACTCAGCTCAAGATCAAATGAAAAGTAAACAAATGACTAACTTAACCTGAAGTTAACTACGTTACAGCAACTCGAACAGTTCTTAAAGCGATAAATGCGACCACAGTTTTTAAAGTGATAAATGAGAACGCAGTTCTTAAAAGTGGTAAATGCGGAAGTCCAAATGTTTTACACAGTCAATTAGGAGGGACTTTCCCGATGTAACGAATTCCTCGAAGACGTGACGTTACTGCTGATCCCAGCCGAAAAATGACTTTCCCGAAGGATTTATGGTGAAGGAAATGAAAACGGCTTAAATAAAGTAACTTTCCTCATTGGCGAATAACACTGTGTCCAACCCTTTCTGCTTTCACAATGCAGGGGCTATCTAGAATGCATGCCACTGCCTTCGAAACTAGGATTTATTAAGCTTGATCCTGTATTATCTGCGATGACACCAACTTCACTCAATCCTTCGGGTTCCCGCACTTCGATAAATCTTCACTCTCCGACTGGACCAAAACTGGCAGCGTTGTGGAGAAACTGCAGAAAATACTCTTTGAGACTTAAGACAGATATTAAAACTCCACTTCACATCAAAAACTGCTTCATGATACGAATACCCAGCATAACGGTGCAACTGACGAATTAAACGACGAACTGACCTGCGTCACGACAGGAATTTCCCGTTTAATACCTTTTGAAACAGGCCATCACATGACCTCTCACTGGCGGGAAAATTACATCATGTGACCATACACTGGCGGGAAAATTACATCACCCCACCATCAGAAGACCATTACATCATGTTGATCAGATACTCAATGACATCATGGTCATAAGACACTCACAAGATACCCGCTAGGTATGTAACACCTTAAACTAAACCCTCTGCCTCGCTGTCTTCCCACAGCCTTGTATCAGTCAACAAATTAATTCCGCTGCCCCGCTCTCTCCCCACACCCACGTGTCAGTCCCCAAACGAATCATTTTACCGCGATTTCTCCCTACAAACCTATGTCAGTCCCCGAACTAACCACACTGTCCTACTATCTTCCCACAGGCCCAAAGTTTCCAAATTAATGAATCGGCTAAATGTAATTATGATGCTCTCAGGCTGGAATCCCCGTGCTAAAACGGGGACTGGACACACACTGCAAAATGCACAATGGAAATGAGAAAATATTTAGGGCAGCACTTGCATAGGGTTCTGGATAGGTGAGGGAGCCATGTTTGACAGAGAGGTGGATCATCTAGTCAAGAGGATCGGACACGGCTGTAGAGTTACAAGGCAGCCAGCGATGAACTGAACAATGGAATTAGGAGAACTTGGAACCTCTACAGAAGGCCTACAGTAGGATTAAGGAAACCCCACGACATTCTAAATGTACGTGCGGAATAGGATGACTAGAGTGAGAGTAGGACTGGTCAGGGATAGAGATGAAACATACGGTTGGAGTTGGTGGTTGTGAGACAGTTCCTTAATGAAGACTTTACCTCAGTTTTCACCAGTAAGAGAGATCCTGACATTTGAAAGGACAGTTTTGAACGGGCTTATGTGCAACAACAGGAAGAGGATAAAAAAAAAATGGATGTACAGGGCGGATACGATAGGGTCTTTTAAGGGATTTTTGTGTACGTGCATGGAGCTTAGAAAAGCACAGGGCTACAGGTAAGCCTAGTAATTTGAAACGGTAGGGACGTATTCGGCACATGTTTGTGTGTCGGACCTGCATTGTGCTGCAGGGTTTCGATGTTTCTATGTTTGTATGAAAGGCAATACACCTGAAAGCAAAACAGGAGAAAAACAGACAACTTCATGGCAAATAATAGCCTGAAAACCTGCAGAATGTTCACAGATTTTACTTGTTACTTTTGTTCAAACAGAGAATGGATGGTGAAATACTGCTAGAATTGTGGCTGGTATGAGAATATCTTTAAAGTTAAATCGATTGCATAGCACGTCACGAGTGTGGGGTGTTCAAGTCATTTAGTGGAAGAGGCCAGGCTCCTGCCAAACAGCCCATGTGTGCGTTGGAAAACATTGTTCTTCAAACTGTCCACAGGGCTAGCTAATTTCTTCAGGACACGTTCCCTTTTTGATCACAGGTCTCTGGAATATTGCGGTGGATCTTTTAAATTGGTTAGAAGAAAGAATATAAGTGAATTGTTACTGTAATACATGTCAGCTGTCATTGTTAATTCCAACACTCACATCGCCCGGAATGACTGGACCAAACGAAAGAAAAGAAAAAAACGAATTTTCCCTTTTAATAAAGAAGTGTTCTCCATTTCACCCGCCAGAATAAACTCCTTCCCTCAATTCCATAAGCGAACGTACTCCGTCAAATGTTCCAAAATAAATCGACTTCAAGATGAATGCCTACTTTGAAAGTAACACAGATATATATATATATATATATATATAAATCAGATTGAAATACGTGAAGGCAGCTATCATGGAAAATAACATGGACAATTCACTTGATATTTTATTTTAAATACATATATTGAATATCCCTTGAGGAGTCAAATTAATAACGCTGGGACAGTGAGTAAAAAATAGTTTAGCGTAAGTGTTTGTACAGTTGGTTGTCACTAATGTCCCTGACGTGATCGTCACACTATTTGTCTCAGTGGAATTGCTCTCTCCTCAATAAAAGTCTGCTAAATTGATCACCAACCCATCAGAGTAGTTGAAACGCTCCGTACAACTGAAAGCTGCTTCAGACGGACTATGGGATATCCAGCGATTTACTACATCGCGGCCATTTTCTATCCCACACTTGTAGCGGTTGGTGTCCCCGGTAAGGTGCCGGAGCTGGTTACTTTATGTACGGTGCCGTCGTTACTCTGCTGTGCTGTCCGCACTGTTACTAAGCACAGATGCTACCATCGGCTGAAACATGTTTCCGGAATGGAGGATTCAGGCATCTAATGGATTTATTTGCATATTTCACATTCTGATCTCCGTGTCTTCCTCTTTTGTCAATGAAGTTCGTGTCGATATTGTCACTGTTTCATAATTTCACCTCGCTAGGCTTTCTGAAGTGATGCTGGTCTCTGCTTTTCCAGGACTGAGACTCAATCAGTGCAGACAGTTCGATCTTATAAAAAAGTGGCAACTTATTTAGATGACGCGTAGGGCTATTCATCTGTAAGTCAGTAAATGAGAACTCATGCTTTATATCTCCTTGTCTCCACTTTGTGACCGCTACAAACAATCCCTTCAGCTATCTCACCTCTAGTAATTGAAATGGTGTTGTTTACAGCAGCGATCGACTGCTCACCGGTACGTGAATCGTGGAACTCGGATGCCTTGCTCTAAACTGTCTGAAGGTCGCCAATCTACTGATACTCACATCCATCATTATCCTCCAGGCAGAACGCAGCGATGGAGACTGTACATACTGGAGTACAGTATGTAAAGTACAGTACAGTAAGCTTTCCACTTCCAAACAGACCATAGCCTGCATAGCATCGGTAGAATGGGGGATTCAGGGAGTTGCTGCTGACCACATTGCTGTTTTGTTTCCAAATTCCTTACAGTTAATTTAATGCCGATTTGATCCTCTCTCGGATAAAATGCATTACCCGTTACCTGGTTGGAATGGCAACAGCGGATCTGATGGTGGTTATTGTTGTTGCTTTAGTGGATCATACCAACAATATCTACATTTATTCTATTGATATTTCTGTTTTTCTAATTTCTTGTAGTTAATTTAATGGCGATTGTGATACTATCTCGGGGAAAATGCGGACTCTCCAACTGCATCACCCGTTACCTGGTTGGAATGGCAGCGGCGGATATGATGGTGGTTATAGTTTTCGGTTTACTGCTACAGACCAACAATATCTACATTTATTCCAGATCCCTGCTCATCACTCCTGTATGCGCTCTGACACAAGTATTGAAAGTGGCGACGCGGGACTGTTCTGTTTGGTTTACGGTCAGTTTTACCTTCGATCGTTTCATCGCAATATGTCGTCGAAAGCTCGGGGAACACTACTGCACTGAGAGAACAGCAACCGTTGTTATGTTGACAGTGGTTATAGTGGGCTGCGGGAGAAGTGTCCCGTTTTACTTTGCCATTGAACCTCACGTCTTTATTGACAAAATGCCGTGGCGTTGCGCCGTCACAGATGAATACGTTACTTCACCCGTGTGGAGAGGATACGAATTGCTGGACAGCATTTTAACACCATTGCTACCAATCGGATTAATCCTGGTGTTTAACGGATTAACCGTAAGACATATCGTTGTGGCAAACAGCGTCCGTAGAAGGCTTCGGCACAGCAGCGATTATCAGAAGGATGCCGAGATGGAAAAACGCAGAAAATCGATGATTTTGTTGTCCTCTATATCAGCTAATTTTATATTATTTTGGATGCCCTATGTAGCCCATTCCCTAAAATGGCAAGGGCAAAATAATTTTTATGACGACAGATATTTGAGTTCCCCGGTATACATCCTACAACAATTTGGGGACATGTTGCAGATTCTCAGCATGTGCACCAATACTTGTATCTATACACTGACACAGAGGAAGTTCAGGGAAGAGCTGAGGAATGGAATGAAGTATGTGTTTACATTAAATGGCCATCTGTGTAGATAACGCCGGCGTCTAATGGCAATTCAGCGGAGTTTTCAAATAAAATCGTCTTACAATGACCAGGCTTGGCAAATATGTCATAAATCTAAAAAATCATATGCCTGGTTCCAGGAATTACAGAATTCGTGGAAGATTGCTTACTTCATAGAGTTCAGGTAGGTAGCGATACAAAGGTTCAATGCTGCTGGCGCAATTTTTATATTATTTGAAGTGTCTTCCAAACTATCACAGATACTCGACTGTCACAAGGGGAGGAATGGCTGCTGGACTTCCCGTGTTTCAGATGTTGAAAATGGACAGGGTCGAGTAACAGAGTATAAAGGGAGTGCGATGGCAATTCAGCGATAGTATCGCAGATGCAGAAAGGGAGGACACCGTGGATAAAATAAACAATAAAAACACAACGGTGAGGATCCGATCGGGGATCGGAACCTGGACATGTGCCATGTTATTTGCACGGACAACTGAAATTTCCTGAATATTCTTTGGCACCGCCACCACCACCCCCCCCCCCCCATGGTAAAAGGTTTAGACATGGCATAATTTCTCAGTTACGTCCAGGAAGGATTCATGTCACTATATGAAGACAGGCAGACTAGCCGGCAGTCCATACCGGATCTAATATCAGTAAGGCAACGGATCAGGTGACAGATCTGTCCGCGGGTCAGCATTTCAGAACGATAGGCAGAACTCACCGACATTTACCTTGCACAGGGATAGGACGAGGGAGCATGGAATGTATTTAATTGGGGGTTTCCGAATTATGGTGCTACCCGGCAGGAACTTGGGAAGGTAATTTCGGAAATGGTGTTCTCTGGGAAATGCGCAACAGATATGTGGAGATTGTTGAGGGAACACTGACATGGGGTTCAGTATAGGCTTGTCTCATTGAGGCAGGGAAAGGATGATAGCGTAAAGTAACCGTGGGAGATAACGAAATTGGGACTATTCAAGAGGAAGAAAGAGAGATACTTAAGATTTATGAAGAAAGGATCAGATAGGGCTCTGACGGGTCACCGTGCAGACAAGGAAGAATTTTTAAATGGACTTAGAAAAAAATAGAATGTGTCTTCAGAAAGCCTTGGCAAGTTGCACTGTGAAGAAACAGGAGGAGACTGGAGAGTGTGTCGGCAGATCAGAGGAAAACTTATGTCTGGACTACGAGGAGGCAGCGAAGCTCCTTAGTGAATACATTGACGTGTGTGAACACAGCGTAAAAAGGCAGATACGCTCGATCATGCCGACGTTGAGAAAGAGGATGTGCTGGAAACTTGGAAAACATTATGATAGATGATTCCCCGATAGCCGAAAGGATATAGCCCAGGTAATTTTGGAAGGCATGCGAAGATATTGCTGAGCTTTTGCTTCGCTGGCCACGGAAGCAGAAGCAGAACTAGATGACTGGAGGTTGGAAAAGGTTTTTCATTTGTTGACGAAATATTATAATGTTACTTCTTGGAATTACTGACCAGGGAGTCTTACATCAGTCGTGTTTAAACTACTGGAGAGGATTATTGAAAAAGGAATGTATGAGCATTTGAACAAACGTAGACTGACTACGGAGAGACAACATGGCATGTTGTCCTTTATGAGTCAGATTGTATTATTTTAAAAAGTGGAAATAAAACAAACAGAGGAACCAGAACAGTCGATGTGGGTGGCGAATTTTGGTCAGGCGTTTGATCAGTTCCGCACAGTGGACTCATTCAGAAAGTCAGGAAGCATGGGATCGAGGGAAGCCTGGCTGTGTTGAATCGGAATTGGCTTAGTAACAGAAGGCAAATGATGTTGTCGATAGCGTGAATTCTGGCTGGAAGTCAGCGGGCAGCTGTGTTCCGCAAAGAGGGTCGAAATTTCGGTACACTTTACAACTCTATTTCGAGTCCACAGTTACGGTGCTCGAAGAAATAGGGTTGAGGGAAATCACTGATTTAATCTCACCACCCAGCAGCAGCTGTATAATTAATGGAATTTGGTCTGACGACGTAAGCAAATCGCTGGGATATTGACTGCACCAGCACGATACCTAAGCTGACCTAAAATTTACATATTACAGGGCAGTTGCTAATTTATGCAATTAGACCTGATGGCGTAAGCAAATCGCAGAGGGATTGACAGCACCGTCTCGTTATCTAAACTGACCTTCAATTTGCATATTACAAAGCAGATGCTACAATGACTTCAAAACTATCTTTTCCTATGGATCCCTGCAACTTAAAACTAACAAAGTGTTCAGCAGCAGCTTCTGGTGCTTAGTAAAGGAACCAGTCAATTCCAAATTCCCAACTCAAGTACACATTAATTTATCCTAATGCCAATTTACCTTTGAATCGTAGTTTTATCCTATAGTGTGTAGATACGTTCATATTTCGATCCATTTAACCCTGAATACACATGGCCGTTGTGGGACTCCCTCTGAAATCAATAAACTGAAAACGCAGCGAAGGCATAGCAAATATCCCGGATCACACTTGTCTTCTTTCAAAAACATCGCAGACAATTGGAGAGTACTGACTAAACAATTTCCTAAGCTTCCATCTTCTCATGCTATAACCATCCATTTTACTTAGTCTTCATGCTTCAGTTTGTTCAAGAACAGAGGGCTAGAACAGTATCAACCACTTTCCAGACTGGTCGGTGCTGTGAGACACTGAAGTCCTAACCCAGACATACAGTCAGACAGCCACAGGAAACTACTGCACAGAAACAAGGTCTTCAGTCCATCAGGCCCGTGAAGAAATACTTAAGCTCCCATCCACCTGCGCCCGAAAGAAGGCCATCCATCTCCCTCTTATCCATCTACTTAGCCAATCATTTCTTATATGTTGACAACGGAATCTCAATTACCATTTGCTTTGGCAGCACTGTCTACACACTGACGACTCACTCGAAGAAGAAATTTCCCACGTTTCCCTTAAATATTTCACATTTCACCCTTCACCCATGATCTCTAGTTGTATTCTCGCCCAACATCAGTGGAGAAAGACCTCTTGCATTTACACTGTCTATATGCATCATAATGTTGTATGCCTCTATCAAATCTCCCCTTAGTCCGCTAGGGAATAAAATGCTAACATGTGTAATATTTCCTTTTAATCCAAAACATCCTATTCCGGCAATAGCCGTGTAATGATGCTTTTTTTTCCCAGTTGAGCCAAACTGCAACAATTTTCCAAATTAGGGCTCAATAACGTCTTAAGCACCATTAGCACAACATCCCAACTCCTGTAGTCAGTACTTTGGTCCATGAAGGGTAAAGTGCAGAAAACTATTTTTACGACCCTGTCTAACTGTGCCGCAACGTCCATTGAATTTCCGACGTGCATTCCCAGATTCGTTTGCCCTATCGTACTCATCGGTGCCCTATTTCTCATTGTGTCAGACCAACCCTGGCTGGTCCTCCCAAAGTGCAACATATAAACATTTGGCTGCTTTAAATCCGATCTGCCGCATCGGCAATTTAATGATCAAATTCACGATATTATTATCCAGATCATCGGTATTGATGACAAACAACAACGGACACAGCAACGATCCCTGTAGCACTCCATTCGTCACAGGTTCCGAGTCAGAGAGACAACCATTTATTACCACACTCTAGCTTCCCCAACATGGCCAATGGCTAATCCAATTTACTACTACATCGTGTAAGTAAAACGACTGAAACTTCTCGAGCATTATCCCATACGGAACCCTAAAAATTACTGGCTAACGTCCGTGTAGACGGGATCCACGGCCTTGCTTGCAACGCCATTCCTGGTAACTTTCTCGTAAAGCTCCGTAAAATTTGTTAGACATGACCTACTATGCACTGGCCTATACTGACTATCGTTAATGTTCCTGTTTGTCCAGATACTTTACTTCATAACCCATGACCAGTGTAGTCTGAACACCGAGGACAAATCCTTATTATATAATACTTGACAAGTCTCTTCCAAGCAAAACTATCGGGTTCATCCAGCGGTCGGTACCGACATTTATGGCCTATTGTTCTTAAATTCTCTTGCAATACTATCAGGCGCATTGAAAGTAGTCTGAAAAATGCAGGCGTCGTAACTTTAAACGATTAATCGACTGGACCTAAATAGTAAGTGCACTGGATAGAGCATAGTACATAGAAAATTACAGCACAGTGCAGCCCTTCGTCTCACGAGGTTCTGAAAGCCTTTCAACTAATTTAGGTTCAACCAAACACATCCCCTCTGCTTCTGACATAGAATCAGAACCATAATTAATGCCTCAGGCATATGTCGTGAAACTTGCTCATTTTATGGTAGCACTACAATGAAATACAGGATTAATAAATATAGAGGAAAACAAAACAGAGTTACATGTGGCAGAGGGGAAGTAGCTGTTCCTGAATCTCTGAGCGTGAGCTTTCAGGCTTCTGTCTCTCCTTCCCGATGGTAATACTGTGCAGAGGGCGTGTCCTGTTGGTGGGCAACGTTAATGATGGACGTCAGTGTTACAAGAATATGCCCTTGTAATAATGATCAGCGACTTACAGAGAATCTGCATTACCGGCAAGTAATATTGATTATTTCATCGAAAAGCACGTAGGTTCATCTGCCATCTACCTGTGTGCACCCTACTAGAACCGCTGACACTCCATAAACAGTCAATAAAGAATTTTTTTAAAAAATAACACCCTGAAAAGGAGTCTACGCTGGTCAAGTGTTCCTCGAGATCCCGATCATCACTTTTCCGTGGGGCCCTGCTTATCATCAGCGTTGGTTGTTCTCTGGCTGCTGGAGAATTATAGCCCCTGCTTATTTGGAGATCCGGAGTCTTATACCATTCCTTTTATATACTTTTTTAAATTAAAATTTTAAGATATTTACATAGAATGAATAGAATAGTAAAATAATATGATATCAGCCCTCTCCCCTTCCCCTTAACCCCTCCTCTCTTAACATCCGTATCTGAAAAAAGGAAGAAAAAAAAGAAGGTAAATACAAAGAAAGACTGTCTGGATATCGGAAGATCCCCACATGCTCCATGGAATGCAAAATAGCTTTAATATATGTATAGACTTATTTCCCCAGATAACCAATAATTTTATCTTCGGAGCACATAGATATTCTCAGAAATATGTCATATTTATTTCTTAAATTATAGGTAATTTTTTCAAGTGGAATGCAGCTAAGAATTTCATTAATCCCACTATCCATACTTAAGTATGAATCCGATTTCCAGGTAACTCCAATAGCCTTTTTGGCTACTGCCAATGCAATTTTTATAAGTTCTTTCTGATATTTTTACAATTTAGGTTTCGGTTTTATCCCTTCAATGTCACCTATTAAAATAATATTGGGTTATATTGAAGTTGTGTTCCAAAAACTTGTTCCAATAGAAGTCTTAAAATTATCCAGGAATGTTGAACTTTAAAACAAGACCAAGTGGAATGTAAAAAAGTACCAATTACTTGATTACATCGAAAACATTGGTCTGATAAATTTGGAATTAACCTATTTATTTTTTGTGGTGTAATATACAGTTGATGTAGAAAATTGTATTGTACGAATCGAAGTCGGACATTTATTGTATTTGCCATACTATCAAGACATAATCTTGACCAACTTGTTTCATCAACTTTAATATTCAAATCAGTTTCCCATTTTTGTCTTGACTTATAATTTCCTTGCTTAAGTGTCTGTTTTTGAATCAATTTATACATACAAGATTTTTTTGTATTTTTTCCTTTTAAAATTAACGTTTCTATTTCATTAGATTTTAGCATTAACATTGTTTGACCCAGCTTATCTCTTAAATAAGCCCTTAATTGAAAATAACAAAAGAGAGTGTTATTTGATATTTTATATTCATTCTTTAATTGATCAAAATGACATCAATTTCTATCCTTTAAAACAATCTCCTATATATCTGATCCCCTTTTGAAACCAATTATATAAAAGTTGGTTATTCATTGTAAAATGATTAAGTCTATTCTGAATTAGAGGTCTCTTTACTAATAAAGAGTACTTTATCTCATCATCAACATTTGTCTTATTCCAGACATCAATCAATTGTTTATCCCGTATCCATTTAGATTCCCATTTATATATATATTCTTCTGGTATATCTTCTGGTATATTTTCTCCTATTTTATCTAACTCTATTCTAATCCATGCCAGTTTGTCTTCATCAAAATAAGATACAATAAATCTAAGTTGATTTGTTTTATAATAATTCTTAAAGTTTGGTAATTGTAACCCTCCTAGTTAAAATTTCCATGTCAATTTTTCTAACGATGTTCTTAACATCTTACCTTCCCAAAGAACCTTCCTCACACATTTATTTAACTCTTGAAAAAAACTTCTGCGGCAGTTCTATTGGTAATGTTTGGAATAAATACTGTAAACTAGGGAATATATTCATTTTTACAGCATTGACTCTACCTATTAATTTTAATGGTATCAAGATTTTTCAAGATCTTCCTGAATTTTTTTTTCAATAATAGCAAATAATTTAATTTATATATATTGTTTATTTCGTTATCAAATCTTTTGAATACGTTAATACTTAATACTTCTAAATACTTTATACCATTTATCGGCCATCTATATTAAGTTACTAATCGACATTGACTATAATCTCCTTTAGTAACGGGTAAAATTTCACTTTTATCCCTGTTTCTTTTATACCCTGATATTTACCCATATTCTCCCAATGCAGAAGTTAATTTACGTAGCGACTACAATGGGTTTGTTAGTTAAATCAGAACATC
Organism: Hemitrygon akajei; assembly: GCF_048418815.1. Lineage (NCBI taxonomy): Eukaryota > Metazoa > Chordata > Chondrichthyes > Myliobatiformes > Dasyatidae > Hemitrygon > Hemitrygon akajei. The sequence continues at coordinate 176,570 of NW_027332114.1, read as the reverse complement.
ATCAGCAATTAGATTAATCTTATATTCCTCCCGGTTAACCCTGAAACCCATAATATCTGTGACGGTTCTAATTATTTCAGCTAATGGTTCTATCGCCAATACAAATAAAGCTGGTGATAATGGACAACATTTTCTCGTTGACCTTGTTAAATGAAATGGTGTTGAAATTTCGCCGTTTGTCACCACTTTAGCTTTGGGATTAGTATTTAAGGTCTTAATCCAATTTATAAAAGATATTCCAAACCCTTATTTTTCCAATAACTTAAATAAAAAATCACATTCCAATCGATCAAATGCCTTTTATTCATCCAAAGCAACTGCCATGCTCATTTCCTCCCTTTCCTGTGCCAAATGAATTATGGTAATTACCGAGTTACATTATCTGCCGATTGTCTATTTTTAATAAATCCTGTTTGATACATATGTATTAATTTTGGTAACTATTTAGAAAATCTATTAGATAATTTTTTTCTATTATTTTATAGTCTGTGTTCAACAAAGAAATAGGCCTATATATAATGTTGGTTTTAAAAGATCTCTATCTTTTTTTGGCAATACTGTAAAAATCGCTGTCGAAAAAGATTCTGGAGGATTATATGTTCTTTCCGCTTGATGTATTAGCTTCATAAAAGGGGGGATTAATAAATCTTTAATATTTTTTATAAAATTCAGGCGGAAAACCATCCTCTCCTGGAGATTTATTACTCTGGAGTGATCCTAGAGCTTCTTCGACCTCTTTTAATGTAAAAGGCATATCTAATCCCTTCTGTTCTTCCGAATTCAATTTTGGGAGAGTTATTTGTGATAAAAATCTTTCTATCTCAACAACATCATTTTGTAATTCCGATTGATATCATTTAGAATTAGAACTTTTAAAGGTTTCATTAAATTCGAAAGGTTTATAAGTAATTTTATTTGCACTTGTTCTAATTGAATTTATCGTTTTGAAAGCCTGTTCTGTTTTCAACTGCCAAGCAAAAATCTTGTGTGATCTTTCACGTAATTCGTAATATCTCTCTTCAGTTCTCATAAATGCTTTTTCTGTTCGGTATGTCTGGAGTGTATTATATTGTAGTTTCTTATTGACAAGTTGTCTTCGTTTTTTCTTCTGTCATATATATTTGAGATTATTTTTCTAATTTTGTACTCTCTTTTTCCAATTGATCTGTTTCTACCATGTATTGCTTCTTAAGTTTAGCAGTATAACTTATTATCTGGCCCCTCAAATATGTTTTCATCGATTTCCATAGTACAAATTCATCTTCAACTGAATATGAGCTTGTATCTAAAAAAAAACTGAATCTGTTTTTCCATAAAATCACAAGATCTTGACGTTTTAATAATATTGAGTTAAATCTCCATCTGTAAATCGATTCCTCCTTATCCATCATTATCTTAATCATTACTAAATGGGAATCATCTGACAATATTCTCGATTTATATTCCATACTTTTCACTCTATCTTGAAGGTTCGTTGATAATAAAAAAAAATCTATCCTTGCGTAAGTTTTATGTCTATTTGAATAAAATGAATAATCTCTTTCTATTGGGTTAATACATCTCCATATATCAATCTAATTTAAATATTTCATCAACGATAAAGTTAATTTTACCACTATTGATTTTATAACAACCTTAGCTGACCTGTCTCAAACTGGGCCCAGACAGAAGTTAAAGTTTCCACCTATTAATATTTTATCATGTGCTTCAGCCAAATTCAAAAGGGCCTCTTGTGTACATATTGCATCTTTTTCATTTGGTGCATAAATATTCATAAGAGTCCATAATTCCGAAAATATTTGACAATGTGTAATCACATATCTCCCGGCAGAATCAATTAATACATTTTGTATTTTAATTGGTAAGGATTTATTAAACAAGATTGCAACTCCCCTCGCCCTTGAATTAAATGAGGCTGCAATAACATTTCCGACCCAATCTCTCTTTAATTTCTGATGTTCTATCTCTGTAAAATGTGTTTCCTTCAAAAAGGCGATATCTACTTTCATTTTCTTAATGTATGTTAAAGTTCCTTTTCTTTTCACCGGTCCACTAATCCCATTAGCATTAAAACTTTAAAACATCAGTAAATTAGTCTTTTATTTTAACAAGTTTACTCCAATCCATAACGGTACATAATATTTCAGCTCTCATAGTACCTTGGGGAATCTCTTTAAAATTCCCCATGTTGCTATGTGTCTCTCCACCCCCCCCCCCCCCAATCATCCAGGCAAAGAAGGAAAGATAGAAGAAAGATAGATTGTAAAGAAAAATATTACAAAATAACTCCACCCCCCAACTAATGTTGTGAGTGAAAAAAACACACATTAACCCCCTCCGTTTTACGGGTCATAGCAATCACCATGATTACACATGTGAATCCCGTAGCGATCGATCAGAAGCTCCCCCAGTTCCCGCATAACGAGAAAAATTTATATGTAAGAGAAGAAAAAAATTACAATCACTACTCCCGACTAATATTCCTCAATTTTTTACCTTGCTCCCCCTCTATCTTATAATTAAGAATATATTTTTATATTCGTCTACCTTTAAATATCCATCAAATCCGTTCAGTATCTCAGTCTTCATCTTTAAACCATTTCGCTTCCATAACTTCTTTGCTGTGTCTAACGAATACGTGGGAGTATGTGTGCAGACACCTCTGCTTTCCGATAATCAGTAAAAAATCTTCTTTTTCCATCATCCACAAACATTATCAGGATTGCCAGGTAACGCAGTGTAAGTTTATAAGCCTTTTCCCATAAGACTTTTTTCTCTGGGTTAAATTCCGTCCTCATCTTCAAAAGGTAATAGTTTATGTCAGGATAGAAAATAACTCTTTTCCCTTCTATCATCAATGACCCGCTTCTATTTCTGGCACCTTGGGCAGACGCCTTCAGGATCCTTTCTTTATCTTGATATCTTAAGCATTTTATCAAGGTTGATGGCGGATTTTGATAGTGTTGGGGATTTGTTCTTAAAGCTCTTTGATCCCTTTCGATTTAAATTAACTGATTTCCCTCTTTCATTTCCACATTTTCCGGGATTTATTTTTGAAAAAAAAAACAACAATTGGATCTTCTCCTCCTGTACCTTCTTTAAGACCAGCAATCTTAATACTATTTCGTCTGTTAAAATTTTCAAGCACATCCACTTTTTCCAACAACCGTTTTTTCTCTGATGTCCAGGCAAGGATATTATTTTCCATCTTGTCCATTCGATCAGTGGTGTCTCTCGTTATTTCTTCCAGCCTTTTATCTTTCTTATCCGTTTTCTCCTGCATTTTCACAACCTTATCAAACGTAATCTTCATATTTTTTATATCTATTTTTATCACTTTTAATGCTTTTACTTCAGACATTATTTGCACCAGAGCTTCTCTTATGACTCCAGGAAGTCCTCCACTTTTCATTTTTTCTTGTTCTTCTTCTTCCTCCTTTTCCTCACATGCGTTGTTCAGAGAATCTGATTCTACATCCGATTCACTTTCACTTTCCAATGCAGCTGGAACGGAGTTTGGTTTGCACCTGTTTGCGCATGCCCGCTTCTTCACGCATGTACAGTTCCTGCTGCTTCTTCTTAGAGGCTGTTGATGTTGCCCCAGTTTCATGTTCTGCACCGCTGGAGGCGAAGTGTACTTCGCCGAGAAGAAGTCCATCCTGAGTACGAGGTTCCGTCATAGTGGTCGGCCCTTTTTCCTTCCCAACTCGTGCTGTCTTCAAAGTATTAGTTTTCTTCTGTTTCCGTTCAGGAGACAAATCTAAAGATAATCCTGAGTAGTTTATAAGTAATTTTTAGAGAAAGTATTTACTAACTTTTCTTCACTTAAACGTTATTTTACTTTTTTTTTACGGGAGAGCTGGATTTCCACGTCTCGATCCTACGTCATCACATGACGTCCCCACTCTTATACCATTCCTCATCAAATGAATTATTGGATATCCAATCTCTTGGCTCTAGGCCGCCTGACCTATCTGGGTCACCTTCTTACTGGTCATTGTATATGGCTATAACCAACATTGTTTCATAGCTCTGCCCACCCCAGCCGTGTGTGTTTGTGTCTTTCAACTCTGACTGGTCCAAAACAGTTAAATGAGGCAACCCAGACAGAGTCTAAGGAGACTACAGATTGCTTATTTGGTAGGCCTGGCATTTTACATAACAAGTAGCTACTCCTCTGGGAATGGTCGCAGGTTTATTGCTCTGATTAGATTGTCCCAGAGTCAAGATCAGCTCAGAGTCCACGCCCTTCACATAACAAATGGCGAATTGTTTGAGAATGGTCTCAGGTTTAGCAGATCATTGCCTGAAGCTTCCTGTGTCCACATTCAGTTGTTCTGATTAGATTATTCCAGAGCAAGAATCATTTCATAGTCCATAAAATGGGGGGAAACAGAGAGAACTGGTTTGTCTGCCTCCCCTGTCCTTGACCAGACTGTAGTTTCTTTTGGCCAGCACAGTGTTTTACGAGCCCTGCCATCTGCACGAACGGTGTCTTTCTCGGGTCTGCTGTCGCCAGGGTGGATGATGGAGGGTTTTGCAGAGATGCCGAGTGCTGTGGGTGTCTGAAAGGTTTGCAGAAATACGGAGTTATGTAGGGGTTGGAAGGGCCTTACCAATGGGCAGGGATGTCAGTCCTCCTCGCCACAAATGTGGAAATGTAGTTTACTTGTAGCATCAAAATAGAATTTTTGCTTGTAGCAGAATGAAACCTGTATGGTATCGGAGTGTTTTTCGAATAATATTCATGCAACATTATTCTAAGTGAGCCTGAGTACCTGACTGCACACGGCAGTCCCTACACTGTATTTCATCAGCTATTTCATTGCCTGCTCTCCAAACCTGTCTGACTGCTTCTGCAGACACCCCAGTTTGCGCTTAGCTGCCTGTCCGGCACCTACTTTCGTGTCAACTGCAAAGTCAGTCACCAATCCATCAATTCTGTCATCCAAATCGTTGATTGTAACATAAACAGAAGCGATCTAATTATCGAATCCAGTGAAATGCCGGTAGTTACCTGTAGCAGACAGAATAGGCTCGCATTGTTCTAACTCTTTGCCTCCTTCCAGTAAACCAATCTTCGATCTATGCCTGTGTCTTCCCTGTAATGCCCTAAGCTGTGATCATGTTAGGCTGCTTCATGTGCAGCACGTCGTTAAAATCCATCTGAATATCCAAGAGAACAACATCCACCGCCTCTCTTTTGTCTATTCTGCTTGTTATTTTGTCAAATAATTCCAAAAGAAATTGTCAGACAATATATACCCTGAAGAAAACAATGCTGAATTTGGCCTACTTTTGCATTCGCCAAGTACATCGAAAAATCATCCCAAATGGAATGCAACTACTGAGGTCAGATTAACCGTTCTATAATTTCCGTTCTTCTGCCTTCCTTCATTCCTAAAGAGAGGGGCGATATTTGCAACATCCTATTTCGCCAGAAACATTCCAAAATGGAGACACTCTTGAAAGATCATTACTCGTTCTTTAAGAGAAACATGAGGGGAAACCTCTTCACCTAGAACCGGTAAGAATGTGGAATGGGCTGCCAGAGTAAGTGGCATGGTCGATTTCAACATTTCAGAGAAGTTTGGATGGGTATATGGATTGGAGGGAATGGATGGCTATGGTCCCGGTGGAGGTTGCTGGAACTAGGCAGATTATTGGCTTGGCACAGACTAGACTGTCCGAATGGCATTTTCCTGTGCTATAGTGTTCTATGACTCTAATGCCTCCATACACTTTTCAACTACCTCTTTCTGAACCCTGGGGTGGACATCATCTGGTGCAGGAGAAGGCCTCCAGGCCTTCCATCTTCCAAAGCACATTCATTCATTAGTAACAGCATCGATATTCACTCCCTCCATGTTAATCTTAAATTATAGGCTTTTTTTTAAACGGATAATGTCAGAGTAAGAACTGCAGGGGGCAGGGGAGAAAGAATAACAAAGAGGTAATTCATCGGTGAAACTGGGAGATTCGAGTGGGGGCTTAATTAAAAAACCTCATCACGTGAAACCAGCTTGAGCTAAGAAACAGGTAAAAGATAATAATAATAATTATAGGTTGACAAACCCTGTATAGACAGTCGATCACTCCGTCCTCATGAAAGATAGAACAATTAATTTAACAATAGAACTATATTCTAAAAATGTAAACGTGAACTTTAGACTTGATAAGTGTAGAGCAAAATTAAGAAAGTTGCAATAGAGCTGGTAAATATGAAACAGGTCAGCAAGATACAATACAATTGAGAGATGGAGATGAAAAATAAGACCAAAAGACGTAGGAGCAGAGTTAGGTTATCGAGTCTGCTCCGCCATTTCATCATGGCCGATCCAATTTTCCTCTCAGATCCAATCTCCCGCCTTCTCTCTCAATCCCTTCATGCCTTGACCAGTCAAGAATCTATCAACCTCTTTCTTAAATAGGTACAAAGTCTTGGCCTCTACGGCTGTCTGTGGCAACGAATTCTGCAGTCAACAATCTCTGGCTAATCTCATCAACGTTGCAAAATGACGACCCACTATTCAGAAACTGTCTCCTCTTGTCCTAGACTCTCCCACCATAGGACTCATCCCCTCTACATCCAGCCCATCGGGAGAATTAGATATATTTAAATTGTATCACCCATCAACTTCTCTTCATATGGCAAGATATTCAATCCTGGAATCATTTTTTTAAACGTCTGTTAAACTCACTCAAGTGATAGCCTATCCTCTCTCAGACCAGGGGCCCAAAACTGCTTACAATTTCTAAGTGAGTTGTTGTGCCTTTTTCAGTTCACGACTGGTATGTACAGACCACGTGATGTCCTCGGTGATGTGGATGCCAAGGAACTTAAAGCTGTTTACACTGTCAACCTCAGAACCATTGATGTCAATGGTGGTTAGCCCGTCTCCATTCCTCCTTTAATCCACAACCAGCTCCTTCATTTTTTCGACAATGTTTACTTGACACCATTGTGTCAGAGAGATTAACTTCTTCCCTGTAGGCCTCTTCGTTATTTTTTTGAGATTAGGCCAATCAATGTAATGTCGTCGGCAAACTTAATCAACAGATTGGAGCTGTGGCTGGCGATATAGTCATGGGTATACAGGGAGTAAAGGAGGGGACTCAAGGTATGGCCCTGAGGGACTCCTGTGTTGAAAGTCAAAGGGGTGGATGTGACGGAACCCATTCTTATAACCTGCTGGCGATCTGAAAGACAGGGCCAAGGACGAGATCTCTGAGATTCAAGTCGAGCCTGGTGGGTATTATGGTGCTGAACACTGAATAGCAGTGTTCAGTGTAGTCCAAGCGTAACATTCTCACATAAGCACCCTTCTTCTCCAGATGTGTAAGGACGGTGTGAAGAGCTGTGGCTATTGCGCCGTCTGCGATCGGTTGTATCGGTAGGCAAATTATACGGGATCCAGCATCCTCCTTTCTTTAAAGGGTTACATAGACAATCAAGACAGGCCCATGTCAGTCACAAAGTAATCTGAATGTCCCGCTGTGTCCCCACAACCTCGTGACATTCCCCATACCCATCCCATTGCCCCACGCTCTGCCCAAATCCTCGTGTCAGGGTCCAAATCAATCACACTACCCGCTCTCGACCGACAGCCCTGTGTCCCAAAATAATTAACTGTGTAGGTGGAATTATGATGATATTAAGCTGCATCATCAAAGCATAAATCTGGAAAGATATGTTCTGGGAAATGCAGAACGGGTATGCGAAGGTATTTTAGACTGCACTTACATGAGGTTCTGGATAGGTTTGCCCCATTCAAGCAGGGAAAGGGTGGTAGGGTGAAGGAAACATGGTTCGAAAGAGATATGAAACATCTGGTCAAGAGTAAGAACCATTCTTTAGGAAGCTGACCTCAGGATTAGAAAGCAAGGATCAGACATGACTGTAAATTTACAATGTAGCCGGGGACAAACTGAGGAATGGAATTGGGATAACTAGAAACGTCTACAGAAGGTCTCCCCTAACTTTAAGGAAAACCCCAAGCCATTCTAGCTGTATGTGAAGAAAAAGATAACTGGAATGTATGTAGGACCGGTCGGGGATAGAAGATGAAATAAGTCCCTGAAATCGTGAGAAGAAGAGCAGGTCCTGAATGAAGACATCAGTTCAGTATTCACCAGTGAGAGGGATATTTGTGAGGACAGCATTGAACAGGCCGATGTGTGACAGCTTATCGAGGTTAGGAGAGAGAATGTACTGGTACTTTTGAAGAAAAGAAAACATTAGGATAGTTAAGTCCTCTTGTGTGTTCGGAAGAAATCCCGTGTGACTGCGAGAAGCGGTGAGTCCTACTTCAGTGATGGGCAAATTATTGGACAACATTAATAGAAACAGGGTTGACGATAATTTGGAGAAGCAGTAACTGATTTGGGAGAATCATTTTGGCTTTGCGAGGGGCTGATCGTGTCTCACGAACCAGGTTCAATTCTAAGAGGATGTGATGGTCATTCTTCAGTTAACCAGTTAAGAACATTTAGAACGTTAGAAGGCTTGGTAAGATAAGCTCGTGGATTTAAGACGGACCGCCAAGAAGGCAGAGAATAGTTGTGGATAGAAACTTTTCTCCCTGGATGCAGGTGCCAATAGGTATCCTGCAGATATCTGTTCTTAGAACTCCGGATTTTTGTTCTTTAAAATGATGTGAATAAGGAAATGGAAAGGTGGATTATTGTATTTGCAATGATGTGGAAGTATGGATAGTGTAGTAGGTTGTCACAGATTACAACAGAACAGTGATAGGACGTAGAGCAGCTGGAGATGGTGATGGAAATCGCAGATGGTGTTCAACCCGGAACGTTACGGAGTGATTCACTTTGGAAGGATAAATATGAAGGCAGATGTGATACTTTCGCGAGTTAACCAAGGGCCGCACATTAGTAAGAGCCAGACAATAGAAACAGAGTGGAGAGACTTTCTCCAATAAGCCGAGGCCCGCTCATCGCTACAGTATCACGATGGGCACGGAGCGGTGCACTGCAGGAGCAGGAAGAAGTGTGATTGACAGGTGAGCTTGAACACTTCCGCTGTTCTGCACATACTCATAGTGACGATAGAAAGGCAATATACCCGACAGTAAATCAGGAGAAAAAAATATATAACTTCGTGGTAAACAATCGAACAGCCTGGGAACCTGCGCAGAGTTACACCACTAGCTACATTTGTTTAAACAGTGAATGGATGGAGAAATAGTGGTAGAATTGTGGTAGTTTTGAGATTAACTTTAATGTTAAATAGACTGCATGGCACGTCACGGGTATGGGGTGGTCGAATCGTTTACTGGAAGATGCCAGGTTACTGCCAAACAGCCCATGTGCGCGCTGGAAAACATTGTTCTTCATACTTTCTACAGCCCTCGCTAATTTCACGACGACACCCTCCAATTTTGATCGCAGGTGTCTGGAATATAGCTGTGGATTTTTACGCTGTTTGCAGGGACAACTGCAGTGTATTTTATTGTAACACATGTCAGCTGATGTTGTGATTTCCATCATTCAGACCGCCCGGAATGACTGGAACGAACGAACGAAAAGATGAGCGAACGATCCCCTTTAATAACCAAGTGTTCTCCATTTCACCTGCCAGAACAAACTCCTTCTCTCAATTTCAGAAGCGAATGTGATCCGTCAAATGTATCAAAATAAATCTACTTCAGGGTGAATGCCTACTTTAAAAGCAACACAGGTATAGAAAAAAAATATACCTGAAGGCAGGCATCATGGAAAATAACATGGAAAATATACATCATATTTTGTTTTAAAGTACATAGTTTGCAATATCCTTGAGAAGTCAAGTTAATGACACGGAAACAGTGAGTATAAATAGTTTAGCGTAAGTGTTTGTGTAGTTGGTTGTCACTGATGTCCCTGACGTGATAGTCACGCTAATTGCCTCAGTGGAATTGTTCTCTCCTCAATAAAAGTCTGCTAATCCGATCACCAGTCCATCTGAGCAGCTGAAACTTCCGTACAACTGAACGCGGCTTCTGACGGAATATGGGATATCCGGCGATTTACTACATAGCGGGCATTTTCTATCCCACACTTGTAGCGGTTGGTGTCCCCGGTAAGATGCCGGAGCTGGTTACTTTATGTATGGTGCCGTCGTTACTCTTCTGCCGGTATTCACACTGCTACTAAGCACAGATTCTACCATCGGCTGTAACGTGTTTCCGGAATGGAGGATTCAGCATCTAATGGTTTAATTCGCATTTTTCAGATTTTGATCGCAGTGTTTTCCTCTTTGGTCAATTAAGTTGGTGCCGATATTGTCACTGTTTCCTAATTTCACCTGGCTAGGCCTTCTGACGTGATGCTGGTCTCTGCTTTTCCAGGCCTGAGTCTCTATCAGTGCAGTCAGGTCGATGCCATAAAAACGTGGCAGCTATGTAAAAGACACGTAGGTCTGTTCTTCTGTAAGTCAGTACATGAGAAATCGAGCTTTAAATCTCCTTGACACCACTCTGTCACCACTACAAACTATCCCTTCAGCTATTTCACCTCCAATAATGGAAATGGTGTTGTTTACAGGAGCGAGCGACTGCTCACCGGTCCGTCAGTCGTGGAACTCGGATGCCTCGCTCTGAACTGTGGGAACATCCTAGGATGGGGGATTCAGGGAGTTCTTGCTGACCATATTTCTATTTCATTTCCAAATTTCTTGCAGTTAATTTAACGGCGATTTGGAATGGCAACAACGGATCTGATGCTGGTTATTGTTGTTGCTTGAGTGGATTAGAGCAACAATATCTACATTTATTCTACTTAGATTTCTATTTTTCCAATTTCCTGTAGTTAATTTAATGGCGATTGTGGTCCAATCACGGGGAAAATGCGGACTCTCCAAATGCATCACCAGTTACCTGGTTGGAATGGCAACAGCAGATCTGATGGTGGTTATAACTGTTGCTTTAGTCAGACAGACCAACGATATCTACATTTATTCTATTTATATTTCTATTTTTCCAATTTCTTGCAGTTAATTTAACGGCTATTGTGATCCTATCCCGGGGAAAATGCGGACTCTCGAAATGCATCACCCGTTACCTGGTTGGAATGGCAACAGCGGATCTAATGGTGGTTATAGTTTTTGCTTTAGTGGATCAGACCAACTATATCTACATTTATTCGAGATCCCTGCTCATCACTCCTGTATGCGCTCTGACAGTTATATTTGTCGGTGTAACGACGGACTGTTCTGTTTGGTTTACGGTCAGTTTTACCTTCGATCGCTTCATCGCAATATGTTGCCGAAAGCTGCGGGAACGATACTGCACTGAGAGAACAGCAACGGTCGTTATCGTGACAGTGGTTACAGTGAGCTGCGCGAGATGTGCCCCGTTTTACACTGCCATTGAACCTTACGTCATCATTGACAACACGCCGTGGCGGTGCACCGTCACAGACGAATATGTTACTTCACCCGTGTGGAAAGGATACGAATTAATGGAGAGTATTTTAACACCATTGCTTCCAATCGGCTTAATCCTGGTGTTTAACGGGTTAACTGTAAGACATATCGTTGTGGCAAATAGAGTCCGCAGAAGGCTTCGGCACAGCAGCGACAATCAGAAAGATGCTGAGATGAAAAAACGCAGACAATCAATGATTTTGCTGTTTTCTATATCAGCTAATTTCATATTATTTTGGATGCCATATGTTGTCCATTCCCTGAAATGGCAAGTACAAAATTATTTTTACGAGGACAGATATTTGAGTTCCCCGGTATACATCCTACAACAATTTGCGAACATGCTGCAAGTTCTCAGCATGTGCACCAATACTTGTATCTACACACTGACACAGAGGAAATTCAGGGAAGAGCTGAGGAATGGAATGACGTATGTGTTTACATTAAATGGCCATCTGTGTAGATAACGCCCGCGTCTAATGATAATACCGCGGAGTTTTCAAATAAAACCGATTTACAATGAACAGGTTTGGCAAATATGTCATAACTCTAAATAATCATATGCCTGGTTCCGGGAATTGCAGAATTCGCGGAAGACTACTCGCTTCATACAGTTCTGGTAAGTAGCGATACAAAGGTTCAAAGCTGCTGGCGTGGTTGTTACATTGTTTGAAGTAGGTTCCGAACTATCACAGACTCTCGACTGTCACAGGGCAGGGATGGCTTCAGGAAGTGTTTTATATGTTGAAAAATAGACAGAGCCGGCTAACGGAGTGTAAAAGGAGTGCGATGGCAAATCAGGGATAGTACCAGATGCAGAAAGTGAGGACAACGTGGGGCGTTCGTTTGTTAATAGATTCTGAGATGAATACTGAAACACGAAGCTCCATTGGAGTATTCTATACAGCCGCCACCAGATTAACAATAAAAACGCAACAGTGAGGAACCGATTGGGAAGGAGAACCTGGACATGTGCCATGTTATTGACACGGGCAACTGAAACACCCCGAATATTCTTTGGCCCCTCGCCATGGTAAAAGGTTTAGGTATCGCAGAATTTCTCAGTTATGTCCAGGAAGGATTCATGTCACTATGTGAAAACACGCAGACTAGCTGGCAGTCCATACCGGATCTAATATTAGAAAAGGAAACGGATCAGGTGACAGAACTCTCCGCATCAGCATTTCAGAACGAAAGGGTAGAACTCCCTGACATTTACCTTGCACGGGTATAGGGCTTGGGAGCATGGAATGTATTTAATTCGGGGTTTGCGAATTATGATGCTACCTGGTAGGAACCTGGGAAGGTAAATTGGGATATGGTGTCCTCAGGGAAATACGCAGCAGATATGTGGACATTGTTTACGGAACATTGACACGAGGTTCTGTATAGTCTTTTCTCTTTGCGGCAGGCAAAGGATGGGAGGTAAAGCAACCGTGAGAGACAAGAAAATTTGGACATTTTAAGAGAAAGAAATAAAGATACTTAAGATTTAGGAAGAAAGAATCAGATAGGGTTATGACGGGTCAAAATGCAGGCAAGAAAGAATTTAAAAATATACTTAGAAGTATTAGAAGCTGTCTTCAGAAGGCCTTGGCGAGTTGTCCTGTAAAGAACAGGAGGAGACTGGAGAGTGTGTGGGCAGATCAGAGGAAAGCTCGGGTCTGGAGTCCAAGGAGGCAGTGAATATCCTTACTGAAGAAATTGATAAATGTGATCACAGCGTAAAAAGGCAGATACGCCAGATCATGCGACGTTGAGAAAGAGAATGCGCTGGAAACTTGGAAAACATTCTGATAGATGATACCCATATACCGGAAGGGATATAGTCCAGGTAATTTTGGAAGGCGAACGAAGATATTGCTTAGCTTTTGGACAGGATATTTGTGTCTTCGCTGGCCATGGAAGTAGAAGTAAAACTAGATGACTGGAGGGTGGAAATGTTATTCATTTATTGACGAAAGATAATAGGGATACTCCTTCAGAAAGTCAGGAGGCTTGGAAACAGGGGAAAACTGGCTGCGTCGATTCAGAATTGGCTTACTCACAGAAGGCAGATGATGTAATAGATAGAGTGAATTCTGGCTGGAAGACAGCGGGCAGCCGTGTTCCGCAAGAGAGTCGAAATTCCGGTACACTTTACAACTCTGTTTCGAGTCTTCCGGTACAGTGCTCCAAGAAATAGGGTTGAGGGAAATAACAGATTTAATCTGACCACCCAGCAGCAGCTGGGTAATTTATGGAATTAGGGCTGACGCTGTAAGCAAATCGCTGAGCTGTTGAAGGCACCGCCACGTTACCTAAACTGACCTTCAATTTACATATTACAGGGCAGATGCTACAATGACTTCAAAGTGATCTTTTCTAATGGAGCCCTGCATCTTAGAACCAGCATTTCAAAGTGTTCAGCTGCAGCTTCTGGAGCTTAGTAAAGGAACCAGTCAACTCCAAATTCCCAAATCAAGTACACAGCAATTTATCCGAATGCCATTTTACCTCTGAATCGTGGTTTTGTCGTATCCGGTGTAGATGCGCTCATATTTCGATCCATCCAACCCTGAATCCACATGGCCGTTGTGGATTCCTTGTCTCCCTCTGAAATCAATAATAAATTAAACATACAAAACGACACAAACTAAAAACGCATCGAATGCAAAGCAAATATCCGGGCTCACACTTTTCTTCCTTCAAAAACATCGCACCAATTGGGGAATACAGAATAAACAATTTCCTAAGCTTCCACCTTCTCATGCTATAACCATCCAGTTTACTCAGTCTCCATGCTTCAGTGTGTTCAAGGACAAGGGGATAGAATAGTATAAACCACTTTCTTGGTTGGTCGGTGTTGTGAGACACTAAACTTCTAACCAGACAAACAGTCAGACAGCCGCAGGAAACGACTGCACAGAAACAGGGTCCTCAGTCCGTCAGGCCAGTGAGGAATTATTTAAACTGCCTACTGCTTCCGACCTGCACCCGGACCATGGCCATCCATCTCACTCTCTCTCATCCGTGTACTTATCCAATCATCTCTTAAACGTTGACTTCGGAATCTCAATTACCATTTGAGTTGGCAGCACTACGTGTACTCTGACGACCCTCTGGGTGAAGAAATTTCCCTCATGTTTCCCTTAAACATTTCATCCTTCACCCATGATCTCCAGTTGTATTTTCGCCCAAGATCAGCGGAGAAAGCCCTCTTGCATTTACACTCTCTATAAGTATCATGATGTTGTATACCTCTATCAAATCTCCCCGCAGTCATCTACCTACGAGGGAAAAAAAGTGCTGACATATGTAATCGTTCTTTTTAATAAAAAAAAATCCAATTCCAGCAATCGCCGTGTAATATTTATTTTTCTGTACTCTTACAAACTTAGTTACATCTGTCCTGCAGGTAGTTGAGCCAAACTGCAACAATTTTCAAAATTAGGCCTCAATAAAGTCTTCAGCAACATTAGCATAACTTCCCACCTCCTGTACTCAGTACTTTGGTCCATGAAGGCCAAAGTGCGAAAAACTACTTTTACGACCCTGTCTAATTGTGCCGAAACGGTCACTGAATTTTCGACCCGCATTCCCAGATTCGTTTGTCCTATCGTGCTCCTCGGTGCCCTATTTCTCATTGTGTCAGACCAACCCTGGCTGGTCCTCCCAAAGTGCAACATCTAAATATTTGCCTGCTTTAAATCCGATCTGACACATCAGCAATTTGCTGATCAAGTTCACGAAATTATTATCCAGATCATTGATGTAGATGACAAACAACAACGGACCCTGCAACGATTCCTGGGGCACTTCACACGTCACAGGTCCCCAGTCAGAGAGATAGCCATCTATTACCACACTCTAGCTGCCCCAACATGGCCAGTGGTTAATCCAATTTAATCCCACATCGTGAAAGCCAAGTGACTGAACCTTCTCGAGCATTCCACCATACGGAACTCTTATGAATTCCTTGCTGAACATCCTGTAGACAGGATCCACGACCTTGCCGGCAACACCATTCCAGCTACTTTCCTCGTAAAGCTCTGTAAGATTGGTTAGACATGACCTACTACCTACTGGCCCATAGTAACTATTGCAAGTGTTCCTCTTTGTCCAGGTACCTCACTTCAGACCCCATGACCAACGTAGACTGAGCACCGAGGACAATTCCTCATTACGTAATACATGACGAGTCCCTTTCAAGCAAAACTATCGATTTCATCCAGCGGTCGACACTGACATTTATGGCCTATTGTTCTTAAATACTCTTGCAATACTATCAGACTCATTGACAGTAGTCTGGAAAAGGAAGGCGTCGTAACTTTAAATGATCAATCGACTGGACTTAAATAGTAAGTGTACTAGATAGAGCACAAAACGTAGAATATTACAGCACAGTACAGCCTTTCTGCTCACGAGGTTCTGAAAGCCTTTCAACTAATTTCGTTTGAACCTAACACATCACTTCTTTATCTGAATCAGAATCGGAACCAGATTTGATACCACAGGCATATGTGGTGAAATTTGTTCACGTTACAGTCACAGAACAATGAAAGACAGGATAAATAAATATCGGGGAAAACAAAACAGAGTTGCTGGTGGCAGAGGGGAAGTAGCTGTTCCTGAATCGCTGAGCGTGTGTTTTCAGTCTTACGTCTCTCCTTCCCGATGGTAACATTATCTACAGGGCGTGTCCTGCTGGTGGGCAACGTTAATGATGTTAACACTGTTGCAAGAATCATCCCTTTTAATAATAATAAGTGAGGTATAGAGAATCTGTATTTACCGATGAGTAACATCGATTATTTCAACTAAAAAGCACATAAGTTCACCCGCTAACTCCCTGTGCGGACCCTACTAGAACCTCTGACACTCCATGAACAGTCAATGAAGAAATAAAAAAAGTAACACCTGGGAAAGGAGTCTACGCTGGTCAAACGTTCCTCGTGATCCCGATCTTCACTTCTCCGTGCGGTCCTGCTGACCAGCTTTGGTTGGTCTCTGGCTGCTGGAGAGTTATCACCCCTGCTTATTCGGAGATCCTAAGTGTTATACAGTTCCTCATCAAATGAAATAATGGATCTGAAACCTCTAGGCTCAAGGTCAACTGACCTAGCTGGATCACCTTCTTACTGGTCATTGTACAGGTCTACAACCAACATTGTTTCATAGCTCTGCCGACCCCAGCCTTGAGTATTTGTATCCTTACATCCTGTCTGGTCCAAACCAGTTAAATGAGGCCACCCAGACCGAGTCTAACGAGACTACAAATTCCTTGCTGGTAGGCCTGGCATTTTACATAAAATGTTGCTACTCCTCTGCTGTCGGCAGTGTGGATGATGGAGGGGTTTGCAGAGATCCCGAGTGCTTAATGTGTCGGAGGGGTTTACAGAAATGCGGAGTGATGTAGTGGTTGGAAGGGGTTTTACAAATGGCGAGAGGTGTCAGACCACTTTTCCACCAATGTGTAAATGTAGTTTACTTGTAGTACCAAAATAGAATTTTTGCTTGTAACAGAATGAAACCTGTGTGGTATTGGAGTGTTTTGCTAATAATGTCCCTGCAACATCATGCTAATTAAGCCTGTGTACCTGACTGCACACGGCGGTCCCTACACTGTATTCATCTGCTATTTCATTGCCTGTTCTCCAACCCTGTCTGAGCCCTTCTGCAGACACCCAGTTTGCTCTAAGCTGCCTGTCCGGCATCTACTTTCGTATCAACTGCGAAGTCGGTCAACAAACTATCAAGTCTGTCATCCAAATCGCTCATTTTAAATATAAACGGAAGCGATCTCATTGCCGACACAAGAGGAACGCCAATAGCAAACAGAATAGGCTCGCATTGTTCTAACTCCTTAACTCCTTCCAGTAAACCAATCCTCCATCTATGCCAGTGACTTTCCTGCAATGATATGAACTGTGATCTTGTTAGGCAGCCTCGTGTTCAGCACGTCGTTGAAATCCCTCTGAATATCCAAGAGAGCAACATTCACTGCCTCTCCTTTGTCTATTCAGCCTGTTATTTTGTCAAGGAATTCCAAAAGATTTATCAGGCAATATATACCCTAAAGAAAATAATGCTGAATTTGGCCTACTTTAGCATGAGCTAAGTACCCCGAAAAATTATCCAAAATGGAATCCAACCACTGAGATCAGACTAACCGTTCTATAATTTCCTTTCTTCTGCCTCCCTTCCTTCCTAAAGAGCGGGGTGACATTTTCGTATTTCCAGATCGCCAGAAACATTCCAAAATCGAAACAGTCTTGAAAAATCATTACTCATTCATTAAAAGAAACATGAGGGGGATCTTCTGCACCCAGAGCCAGTGAGAATGTGGAATGGGCTGCCTGAGAAAATGGCTGGCTGGATTTCAACATTTCAGAGAAGCTTGGATGGGTATATGGATGGGAGGGAATGGATCGCTATGGTCCCGGTGGAGGATGCTGGAACTAGGCAGATTAATGGCTTGACACTGACTAGACTGGCGGAATGGTATTTCTCTGTGTTGTAGTATTCCATGACTCTAATATCTTCACAAACTCTTCAACTACCTCTTTCTGAACCCCGGGTTGCACATCATCTGGTCCAGGTGTCTTATCTACCTCCAGGCCTTCCAGCTCCAAAGCACATTCACTCATTAGTAATTCCATGATACTCTTGAATTATTGTTTTGTTTTTGGGAAAAAAAAACATAGATGATCATTCAGAGTAAGAAGTGTAAGGGACAAGGGAGGAAGAAAAATAAGGAGGCAATTCATCGGTGAAACTGGGAGATGGTGAAGGGTTAATTAAAAAAAAAAACTCTGAAGATACATTTTTCTTAACGAAACCATCGTATTCCATCTGCCATTTCATTGCCTGTTCTCCAAACCTGTCTGAGTCATTCTGCAGACACCCAGTTTGCTCTAAGCTGCCTGTCCGGCATCTACTTTCGTATCAACTGCAAAGTCGGTCACCAAACCATCAATTGTGTCATCCAAATAGTTGACTTCAGCATAAGCAGAAGAGATCCCATTACCGACCCCAGTGAAACGCCAATAATTACCGGTAGCACACATAATAGGCTCGCATTGTTCTAACTCTTTGCCTCCTTCCAGTAAACCAATCCTCCATCTATGCCAGTGGCGTTCCTGTAATGCCCTAAGCTGTGATCATGTAAGGCTGCTTCATGTGCAGTACCTCGTTAAAATCCATCTGAATGTCGAGGAGAACAACATCCACTGCCTCTCCTTTGTTTATTCTGTTTGTTATTTGATCAAATAATTCCCAAAGATTTGTCAGGTCCTATATACCCTGAAGAAAACCATGCTGAATTTGTCCTACTTTAGCATGCGCCAAGTACCCCGACAAATCATCCTAAATGGAATCCAACCACTGATGTCAGACTAACCGTCCTATAGTTTCCTGTCTTCTGCCCCCCTTCTTTCTTAAAGTGTGGGGTGAAATTTGCAACTACCTAGTTTGGCAGAAACAGTCCAAAATCGAGATACACCTGAAAGATCATTACTCATTCTTTAAGAGAAACATGAGGGGAAACATCTGCACTCAGAGCCGGTGAGAGTGTGGAATGTGAGTAAGTGGCAAGGTCGATTTTCAACATTTCAGAGAAGTTTGGATGGGTATATGGATGGGAGGGAATGGGTGACGATGATCCTGGTGAGGTTGCTGGAATAGGCAGATTAATGGCTTGCAACAGACTAGACTGGCTGAATGGCATTTTCCTATGTTGTAATATTCCATGATTCTAATACCGTCACAGACTATTCAATTACCTCTTGTGAACCCTGGGGTGTACATCATCTGGCCCACGAGTCTTTTCTACCTCCAGACCTTCCAGCTTCCAAAGCACATTCGCTCGTTAGTAATGGCATCTATACTCACTTCTGACCATGATACACTCAAAGTATTGTTTGGTTTTTGAAAAAATACAACAACTGATAAGACAGAGTAAAAAGTGTAGGGGGCAGGAGGAGGAAGAGTAACAAGGCGGTACTTCATCGGTGAAACTGTGAGATGGTGGGGGTTAATAAAAAAAACTGAAAATACAATTTTCTTTACGAAACCAGGATTCAGCAATGCGTGCCTTCATGTGTAAAACTAATACGAAATACGCTCCACTAAACTTAAATAAGAACACAATCCCGAAAAATGAGGAAGTGGTCACGATGGAAGTTCAAGTGAACTACTCATGTCTCTGCATAGAATACATCCCAGCGATTTGATCAGACAAATTCTTAGCAAACTGAGAAATTAGTATGTTTCGCGATAGCTGTATCTCAAATTAAACCATCTCAAGCTGAGAAACAAGTAAAAGATAATAGTAATTGTCATAGGTTGACTAGCCCTCTATAGAGTCGATCGTTCCATCATCATCAAAGGGAGAAAAAATTAATTAATTCGCAAAACTCTATTCTAAAGATAGAAACAGAAACTTTAGATATGATAAGTGCAGAGCAAAAGTATGAAAGTTGCAAAAGTAATGGTAGAATATGAGACAGATCAGCAAGATACAATACAACTGTGAGATGGATATGAAACATAACATCAAAAGGCATCGGAGCAGAGTTAGGTTATCGACCCAGTTCTCCTATCAGCCCTCATCTCTGCTTTCTCCCTGTATCCCTCCGTGTCCTGACCAGTCAAGAATCTATCAACCTCCGTTTTAAATAAGCACAAAGTCTTGGCCTCCACGCTGCCCGTGGCAACGAATTCCACAGATTTACCACACTCTGGCTAATCTCATCAACGGTCCAAATGGACGGCGCTCTATTCTGAAACTGTCTCCTCTGGTCCTAGACTCTCCCACCATAGGACGCATCTCCTCCACACCAGGCCAATCGAGGACATTAGTCAGGGTTAAATTATATCAGCTATCAAATTCTCTTCATATGACAAGATATTCATCCTGAAATCATTTTCATAAGCCTGTGTTAAACTCACTGAAGAAATAGCCCATCCTTTCTAAGATCAGAGACCCAAAATGCTTACAATCTCTAAGTGAGCTGTTGTGAATTTTTCAGTTCACGGCTGGTATGTACAGACCACGTGAGGTCCTCTGTAATGTGGATGCTGAGGAACTTAAAGCTGTTCACCATCTCAACCCAAGATCCATTGATGACAATAGGGGTGAGCCTGCCTCCATTCCTCCTGTAATCCACAACCAGCTCCTTTGTGTTTGCGACATTGAGGGAGAGGTTGTTTATCTCTCTGACATTTCGTCAGAGATAGGCCACTTTGTTATTTTCCTGAGATTAGGCAAATGTAGTGTTTTCGGCAAATTTAATTAACAGATTGGAGCTGTGGATGGCGATACATTCGAGGGAGTAAAGGAGGGAATGCTGTACGTGGCCGTGAGGGGCTTCTATGTTGAAAGTCAGAGAGGAAGAGGTGAGGGAGACCACTCTTACACCCGGCTGGCGACCTGAAAGACAGGGTTCAGAACTAGATCTCTGAGCTTCCTGTCGAGCCTGCTGGGAATTATGGCGTTGAATACTGAACTGTAGTCCAAGAATAACATTCTCACATAAGCATCCTTCTTCTCCAGATGTGTAAAGACGGTGCGTAGAGCAGAGCTATTGCGCCGTCAGCGATCGGTTGTGTTGGTAGGCAAATTATAAGGGGTCCAGCACCCTTCTGTCGTTAAAGGGTTACATACACTAATCACACAGGCCTGCGTCAGTCACAAAGTCATCTCAATGCCCCGCTGTGTTCCCACAATCTCGTGTCATTTCCCATAACGGTCCCATTGCCCCACGCTCTGCACACTGCACCGTGTCAGTTCCCGAAGTAATTAACTGTGTTAGTGGAACTATAATTATATTATGCTGGTAAATCAGACCATAAATCAGGAACGGATGTGTCCTGGTAAATGCGAAAAGGAAATGTGAAGATATTCTATGCTGCACTTAGATGGGGTTCTCGATAGGTTTGCCCCATTCAGGCAGGGAAAGCATTGTAGGGTGAAGAAACCATGGTTGAAAACAGATGTGAAACATCTGGTCAAGAGGAAGAGATAAACTTTAGGAAGTTGACCTCAGGATCGGAAAGCAAGGATCTGACATGACTGTAAATTTACCAAGTAGCCGGGAACAAACTGAAGAATGGAATTGGGAAACTAGAAACGCCTACAGTAGGTCTGCAGTGGCGTTAAGGAAAACCCCAAGCCATTCCAGATGTATGCGAAGAAAAAGATGACTGGAATGAGTGTACGACCGTTCTGGGATAGACGATGAAACACGCCTCTGAAGGCGGGGGAAGAAGGGCAGCTCCTGAATGAAGACTTTAGGTCAGTATTAACCAATGAGAAGGACATTTGTGAGGACAGCCTTAAACGGTCCGATGTGCGACAACATACCGAGGTTAAAAGAGAGGATGTGCTGGAACTTTTAAAAAAACAACAACATTAGAACAGATAAGTCCTCTTGAGTGTTCGGGAGAAACCCTGGGTGACTGCGAGAAACTGTGATTCCTATTTCAGTGACGGGCAAATTATGGGAGAATATTTTTAGAAACAGGATTTACGAGAATCTGGAGAAACATTACCTGGTTTGGGAGAATCAGTATGGCTTTGTGCGGGGCAGATCATATCTCACGAGCCTGGTTCTATTCAGCAAGGGTGTGACGGTTATACTTACGGTTAACCATGGTAAGACCTTTCGGAAGGCTTGGTATCCTGGGAAAGTCGACTTGTGGATTCAGGACTGATGCCCAAGAAGGCAGAGGGTAGTTGTGGGTGGAGAGTTTTCTCCCTGGATGTTGGTGCCGGTAATGTCCTGCAGAGATCTGTTCTGAAACCCCCGGATTTTTGTGCTTTAAGGATGAGGTGAATAAGGCAGTGGAAGGGTGAGTGATTAAATTTGCAATGATGTGGAAGTTGGTGGAAATATGGATAGTGTGGAAGGTTATCACAGATTACAACAGTACAATGACAGGTTGGAGAGCAGCTCTGAAAAGATACAGATGGAGATCGACCCGGAACGTTACGGAGTGATTCACTTTGGAAGGATGAATTTGAAGGCAGTGGGTGATACTTTCTCGAGACAAACGAGGCCGCACATTAGTAAGAGTTCTACAATGGTAACAGAGTGGTGAGACTTTTTTGCAATAAGCCGAGGCACGTTCATCGGTACCAGTATCAGAATATGCACAGAGGGGTTCACTGCAGGAGCAGGAAGAAGTGTGATTGACAGGTGAGCTTGAACACTTCCGCTGTTCTGCACAGACTCATCGTGACGCTCGAAAGGCAATATAACTAACAGTTAATCAGGAGAAAAAATAATACAACTTTGTGACAAATAATAGAACAACCTGGGAACGAACGGATAGTTCATAGATTTCACTTGTTACTTCTGTTCAAACAGCCAATGGCTGGAGAAAGGGTGGTAGAATTGTGACAGGTTTGAAAATATATTTAAAGTTAAACAGACTGCATCGCCCGACACGGGTATGGGGTGGTCAAGTCTTTCACCGCCCGGAATGGCTGGAAGGAACGAAAGAAGAGATGAACGAATGTTCCCCTTTAATAAAGAAGTGCTGTCTATTCCACAGCCAGGACAAACTCCTTCCTTCACTTTCAGAACCGAATGTGCTCCGTCAAATCTTACAAAATAAATCGACTTCACGATGAATGCCTACTTTAAAAGCAACACCGATATAAAAATGTCCTATTAAAAGGCTGAAGCCAGGTATCATGGAAAATAACATGAAAAAACGCACATTATAAATTGTTCTAAAGTAAATAGATTGTAATATCCCTTGAGGAGCCAAATACATGATACGGCGAGAGAGTGAGTATGAATAGTTTAACGTAAGGGTTTATGTAGTAGGTTGTCACTAATGTCCCTGGCGTGATAGTCACGCTGATTACCTCAGTGGGATTGCTCTCACCTCAATAAAAGTCTACGAAACCGATCCCCAGTCCATCTGAGTAGCTGATACGTTCCGCAGAACTGAACGCGGCTTCTGACGGAATATGGGATACCCGGCGATTTACTACATCCCGGTTATTTTCTATCCCACACTGGTAGCGGTTGGTGTCCCCAGTAAGATGCCAGAGCTGGTTACTTAATGTTATGGTGCCGTCGTTACTGCGCTGTGGGATCCGCACTGTTACTAAGCACAGATGCTAATGTTGCCTGAAACCTGTTTCTGGAATTGAGGATTCCAGCATCTGATTGTTTTATTTTCATTTTCTTATTTTGATCGAAGTGATTTTTTATTTGTTAATTACGTTCGTGCTGATATTGAAATTGGTTGATAATTTCACCTGGCTAGGCTTTCTGAACTGATGTTGGTCTCTGCTTTTTTAGCTCTGAGTTTTTATCAGTGCAGACACTTCGACCTTATAACAACATGGCAGATTATTTAAATGACGGTCCGGTCTATTTTCGACACGTAGGTCTGTTCTTACATAAGTCACGATAAAATGTGCTTTGTGTCTTTTGATTCCACTTTGTCACAGCTGCAAACAATCCCATCAGTATTTCACCTTTAATAATTGAAATGGTGTTTACTGGCACGATCTCCCGTTCACCGGTACGTGAGTCGTGGAACAGATTCTTTGTTCTGAACAGTGGGAAGGTCGCCAATGCACTGACATTCACATGTGTCATTGCCCTGTAGCCGGAGTGCAGTAACAGAGACCGCACACTCTGGACTCCCACTATCCGCTTCCAAACAGACCATATCCATGGGGGCATTCAGAGAGTTGCTAATGACAGTATTTCTATTTTGCTTTCCAATTTCTTGAGGTTAATTTACCGACGATTGTGAACCTATCTCGTGGAAAATGCGGAGTCTGCAAATGCATCACCCGTTACCTGGTCGGAATGGGCTCAGCGGATCTGATGGTGGTTGTCGATGTTGCTTTAGTTGAACAGACCAACGATATCTATATTTATTCTATTTATATTCATTTTTTCCGATTTATTGCAGTTAATTTAACGGCGATTGTGATCCTATTTCGTGGAAAATGCGGACTCTCCAACTGCATCACCCGTTACCTGGTTGGAATGGCAACAGCGGATCTGATGGTCGTTATCGTTGTTGTTTTAGTGGAACAGACCAACAATATCTACATGTATTCTAGATCTCTGCTTATCACTCCTGTCTGCGCTCTGACACTTGTACTTGGGAGGGTAGCGACGGACTGTTCTGTTTGGTTTACGGTCAGTTTTACCTTCGATCGTTTCATCGCAATATGTTGCCGAAAGCTGCGGGAACGATACTGCACTGACAGAACAGCAACGATGGTTATCGTGACCGTGGTTATAGTGAGCTGCGGGAGATGTACCCCGTTATACTTTGCCATTGAACCTTACGTCATCATTGACAACATGCCGTGGCTGTGCACCGCCATACCTGAATACGCTACTTCACCCGTGTGGAAAGGATACGCAATGCTGGACAGTATTTCAAAACCGTTGCTCCCAATCGGCTTAATCCTGGTGTTTAACGGGTTAACTGTAAGACATATCGTTGTGGCAAATAGAGTCCGCAGAAGGCTTCGGCACAGCAGCGATAATCAGAAAGATGCCGAGGTGGAAAAACGCAGAAAATCGATGACTTTGTTGTTTTCTATATCAGCTAATTTCATATTATTTTGGATGCCCTACGTAGTCCATTCCCTGAAATGGCAAACGCAAAACTATTTTTACCAGGACAGATATTTGAGTTCCTCGGTATACATCTTACAACAATTTGGGTACATGTTGCAATTTCTCAGTGTGTGCACTAATACTAGTATCTATACACTGACACAGAGGAAATTCAGAGAAGAGCTGAGGAATGGGATGAAATATGTGTTTACATTAAATGGCCATCTGTGTAGATAACGCCCGCGTCTAATGATAATACCGCGGAATTTTCAAATAAAGATGTTTTACAATGAACAGGATTGGCAAATATGCCTTGAATTCAAACAGTCATATGCCCGGTCGTCCGGAAAATGCAGAATTGGCGGAAGATTGCTGACTTCATACAGTTCAGGTTGGCAACAATGCAAACGCCCAGTGCTGTTGGCATGATTGTTACTTTGGTTGAAGATTGTTCCGAACTATCACAGACACTCGACAGTCACAAGAGCAACGGATGGCTTCAGGATTCTCCATGTTTTAGGGTCGGGGAAAGGGTTTAAGGGGAGTGCGATGGCATCCCAGGGATAGTATCGTAGATGCAGAAAGGGAGGACGACGTGGAGCATTCGTTTATTAATGGACTGTGAGACTAACACAGAAGCATGAAGGGCGCGAACACACTATATGGAGTATTCTGTAAAGCCGTCCACCAGTTTAACAAAAGAAAAAAAATGCAACAGGGACAGTGGGAACCGATCGGGAAGCGGAACCTGGACCTGTGCCATTCTATTGGAACGGAGAACTAAAACTTCCCTTATATTCATTGGCATCTCCCCATGGTAACAGGTTTAGGTATGGCATAATTGCTCAGTTGAGTCCAAGAAGGATTCATATCAGTATCAGAAGGTAGGCGGGCTAGCGAACAGTCCGTACTGAATCTAATATTGGAAAAGGAAACCTGTCAGGTTACAGATCTCTCCGCGGGTCAGCATTTCAGAACGATGGGGCAGAACTCGCCGACATTTTCCTTGCACAGGGATAGGAGCAGGGAGCATGGAATTTGGGGTCTGCGTTATACGGTGATACGTGGCAGCAACTTAGGAACGTAAATACGGAAGTGATGTACTCAGGGAAATGGGAAAGAGATATGTGGAGATTGTTTAGGGAGCACTGACATTGGGTTCAGTAAGGGCTTGCCTCATTGACGCAGGGAAAGGATCACAGTGTAAAGTAACACTGGCTGACAAGAAAGTTGGAACAGCTCGCCAGGAGGAAGAAAAAAAACGATATTTAAGGTTTAGGAAGAAATGATCGGGTAGCGTTATAGCGAGTCACGGTGCAGACAGGAAATAATTTAACAATGGAATTAGAAGAGGTAGAATGGGACTTGAGAATGTCTTGACGAGTTGCAAGTGAAGAACAGGAGGATGACGAGAGAGAGTGTGGGCAGATCAGAAGTAAAAAAAAAATAGGGAAATTGTGGAGGAGTAAAGGAGGCAGTGAACTTCCTCACTGAAAACATTGATGAATGTGAACACAGCGTCAGAAGGCAGATATGCTAGGAAACACCGACGCTAAGATAGAAGATGCGCTGGAAACTTGGAAAAATTATGATAAAAGATTTCCCGTAGCCGGAAGGGATATAGTCCACGTGATTTGGGAAAGCGAGCGAAGACATTGCTGAGCTTTTGGGCAGGATATTTGTGTCTTTGCTGGCCACGGAAGTAGAACTGGAAGACTGGAGGTTGGCAAATGTCATTCCTTTGTTCAAGAGAGATAATAGGGATACTACTTGGAATTATACAGCAGTGGGTCGTATGTCTGTAGAGTGTAAACTATTGGAGAAGATTATCAGAGAGGACATTCATGAGTATTTGGAGAAACGTAGTCTGTCTACTGAAAGTCAACACGGTTTTCTGGGAGGCATGTTGTCCTTTATAACCAGATTGAATTATTTAAACAAGTGAAAATAAAAGAAACAGATGAATCGGAACAGTCGACTTGCGTGCATAAATTTTGGTCAGGCGTTTGATCAGTTCCCCATAGTAGACTCATTCAGAAAGTCAGGAGACATGGGATCTAGGGAAATCCAGCTGCGTTGACTTAGAATTGACTTACTATCAGAAGGCAGATGATAAGAAAATATTTTAGGCAGCACTTGCATAGGGTTCTGGAGAAGTGAAGGAAACATGTTATACTAGATGATATGGGTCATCTGGTCAAGAGAAAGAAATAAGCTAACCAGGTTTAGAAAGCTAGGATCGGACACGGCTGTAGAGTTACAAGGCTGCCAGGGACGAACTGAAGAATGGAATTAGGGGAACTTGAGACCTCTGCAGAAAGCCTGCAGTATGATAAAAGAAAACCCCACGACATTCTAGATGTATGTGAAGAAGAGGATGACTACAATGAGAGTAGGACCGGTCAGGGATAGAGATGAAACATACGGCTTTTTTTTTTTGGTGGAGGTGGGACAGGTTCTTAATGAGGACATTACTTCAATTTTTAACAGTAATTGAGATCCTGACGTTTGCAAGGACAGTTTTAAACGGGCGTATGTGCAACAACAGGACGAGGTTAAAAAATGTGGATGTATAAGAACTTTTGAAAAACATTCGGATAGGTAAGTCCTCTTGCGAAGTTGCGAGAAACCCCAGGTTACTGTGGGAAGCGGATGAAGAGATTGCTGCGCCCTTGGCAATTACCTTTGAGTTATTACTGCCGAACATGAAGTATCAGGGGACCTCAGACAGGATGAAGAGATCAATATTCCCCAATGCCATTCGGCTTTACTATTCAACCGCCAGGAGTAAGATATGTTAAAGGGCCGGGGTCAGGACTCAATGTATTTAAGTAAACTACTTACGAACTTTTTAAAAGCTATTATTAATGCTTTTTGCGAGGGTGATTTTAGATGCATATCATATTTTTACTGAGTTAAGTATTGTACGTAATTAGTTTGCTACAATAAGTGTATGGGACATTGGAAAAAATGTTGAATTTCCCCATGGGGATGAATAAAGTATCTATCTATCTATCTATCTACTTCAGTGTTGGGCAAATTATTGGAGAACATTCTTAGAAACCGAATTTGCGAGGTTTGTGGGAACCTGATTTGAGGGAGTCAGAATGGCTTTGGGAGAGACAGGTCATAGCTCACTGCCTGGTTCAATTCTGTGAGGATGTGACGATTCACAATGGTAACGGTAGAAAAGTTGATCTGGTAAAAATAGATTTTAATAAGTCATTTGATACGGTTAACCATAATAAGATCGTTCATAGCGTCAGAAGGCTTGACATCCAGGGAGAGCTGGCTGGTGGATTCAGGACTGACGCCCACAGGAGGCAGACTGTAGTTGTGGATGGAGCGTTTTCTCCCTGGATTTTGGAGACCAGTGGGGCCCTGCAGAGATCAGTTTGAGACCCCCGGCTTTTAGTGTTTTTATGAATGATTTGGATGAGGAGGTTGAAGCGTGGATTATTGTATTTGCAATGATGTGGAGTTGGTGGCATTATGAATAGTATAGAAGGTAGCACAGATTACAACAGGACAGTGACCCTTGAGGAGTCAAACTAATCACGCAGTGCCAAAGTGAGTATAAATAGTTTACCGTAAGTGTTTGTGCATTTGGTTGTCACTAATGTCCCTGACGTGATAGCCACGCTGATTGCCTCAGTGGAATTGCTCTCAACTCAATAAAAGTCTGCGAAACCGATTCCCAGTCCATCTGAGCAGCTGATACGTTCCGCACAACTGAACGCTGCTTCTGACGGAATATGGGATACCCGGCGATTTACTACATCCCGGTTATTTTCTATCCCACACTGGTAGCGGTTGGTGTCCCCAGTAAGATGCCAGAGCTGGTTACTTAATGTTATGGTGCCGTCGTTACTGCGCTGTGGGATCCGCACTGTTACTAAGCACAGATGCTAATATTGCCTGAAACCTGTTTCTGGAATTGAGGATTCCAGCATCTGATTGTTTTACTTTCATTTTCTTATTTTGATCGAAGTGATTTTTTATTTGTTAATTACGTTCGTGCTGATATTGAAATTGTTTGATAATTTCACCTGGCTAGGCTTTCTGAACTGATGTTGGTCTCTGCTTTTCTAGCTCTGAGTTTTTATCAGTGCAGACACTTCGACCTTATAACAACACGGCAGATTATTTAAATGACGGTCCGGTCTATTTTCGACACGTAGGTCTGTTCTTACATAAGTCAGGATAAAATGTGTTTTGTGTCTTTTGATTCCACTTTGTCACAGCTGCAAACAATCCCATCAGTATTTCACCTTTAATAATTGAAATGGTGTTTACTGGCACGATCTCCCGTTCACCGGTACGTGAGTCTGGAACAGATTCTTTGTTCTGAACAGTGGGAAGGTCGCCAATGCACTGACATTCACATGTGTCATTGCCCTGCAGCCGGAGTGCAGTAACAGAGACCGCACACTCTGGACTCCCGCTATCCACTTCCAAACAGACCATATCCATGGGGGCATTCAGAGAGTTGCTAATGACAGTATTTCTATTTTGCTTTCCAATTTCTTGAGGTTAATTTACCGACGATTGTGAACCTATCTCGTGGAAAATGCGGAGTCTGCAAATGCATCACTCGTTACCTGGTCGGAATGGGCTCAGCGGATCTGATGGTGGTTGTCGTTGTTGCTTTAGTTGAACAGACCAACAATATCTATATTTATTCTATTTATATTCATTTTTCTCCGATTTATTGCAGTTAATTTAACGGCGATTGTGATCCTATTTCGTGGAAAATGCGGACTCCCTGACGTGATAGCCACGCTAACTGCCTCAGTGGAATTGCACTCTCCTCAATAAAAGTCTGCGAAACCGATCCCCAGTCCATCTGAGCAACGGGAATAGTGAGGAACCGATCGAGAAGCGGAACCTGGACATCAGCTACGTTATTGGCACGGGTAACTGAAACTTCCATAGTATTCTTTGGCACCACCTGAGGGAAATAGCTTTAGGTATGGCATAATTTCTCAGTTATTTCCATGAAGGATTTATTTCACTTCATGAAGACAGGCGGACTAGCAAACAGTCCATACAGGACCTAGCATTAGAAAAGGAAACTCATCGGGTGATAGATATCTCCGCGGGTCAGCATTTCAGAACGACAGGGCAGAAATCCTTGACATTCACCTTGCACAGGGATAGAACAAGAGAGCATGGAATGTGTTTAATTGGGGATCTGCGATGTTTGCTGCTTCCTGGCAGGAACTTGGGAAGGTAAATTGGGAAATGATGTACTCAGGGAAATGTACGACAGATACATGGAGATTGTTTAGGGAGCACTGACATGGGGTTCAGTATAGGCTTCTCTCATTGACGCAGGGAAAGAATGATACCGTAAGCTAACCCTGGGTGACAAGAAAGTTGGAATAACTCATCAAGAGGAAGTAAAAACGGTACTTAAAGTTTAGGGAGAAAGTATCAGTTAGGGTTACGGCGAGCAACAATGTAGACAGGAAAGAAATTAACAATTGACTTAGAAGAGTTAGAAGTCCTTGGCCAGTTGCACTGCGAAGTACAAGAGGAGTCTGGAGAGAGTGTGGGCAGATCAGAGGTAAAGGATGAAAACCTGTGTCTGGAGTCCAAGGAGGCAGTGAAGCTCCTCATTGAATACATCGATGAATGTGAACACAGCGGAAAAAGGTAGATACGCCAGAACATGCCGACGCTCAGAAAGAGGATGCGATGGAAACTTGGAAAACATTATGAAGATGATTCCCCCGTGCCGGAAGGGATATAGTCCAGGTCATTTGCGAAGGCGTGCGAAGATATTGCTGAGCTTTTGGACAGGGTATTTGTGTCTTTGCTGGCCACGGAAGTATGACTAGTTGATTGGAGAGAGGGTGGCAAATGTTATTCATCTGTTGAAGAAAGGTAATAGGTATATTTGTTGGAATTATAGACAAGTGTGTTTGACGTCAGTAGTGGGTAAACAATTGGAGAGGATTATTGTAGACGGAGTTTATGAGTATTTGGAAAAACGTTGTCTGGCTCCGTGGAGTCAACGTGGCGTTTGGAAGGGCATGTCGTCCTTTATGGGCCAGATTGAACAGTTTGAAAAACTTTAACTAAAACAAACAGAAGAATCGGGACAGTGGATCTGGGTGCATTAATTTTGGTCAGGCGTTTGATGGGTTCCCCACATTCAGAGAGTCAGGAGGCATGGGATCGAGGGGAAACTGGCTGCGTTGATTCAGAACCGGCTTACTCACAGAATGCATATAATGTAGTAGATAAAGTGAATTCTGGCTGGAAAACTGCGGGCAGCCGTGTTCCCCAAAGAGGTTCGAAATTCCGGTAAACTTTTCAACTCTATTTGTACTCTGCAGTTACAGTACTCCAAGAAACCGGGCTGAGGTAAATGTTCGATTTAATCTGAAAGCCCAGCAGATAACCCGGGATAATTTATCTATTTAGGGCTGACGTTGTAAGCAAATCGCTGAGCAATTGACTGCACCGTCATCTTATCTAAACTGACCGTAATTTACATATTATAGGGAAGATGCTAGTTTCTGAAATTTGGGTTGACGATGTAAGCAAATCGCTGAACAACTGATTGCAAATGATTTCAAAACAATCTTTTCTAAGGAGGCCTACAACTTAAAACCGCATTGCCAAGTGTTGAGTAGCGGCTTTTGGTGCTCAGTAAAATAAACAGCCTTCCAAAATGCCCATTCCAAATTGCCAATTCAAGTACGCTCCAATGTATCCTAATGCCAATTTACCTCGGAATTGTGGTTTTATCGTACCGGGTGGAGATAGGCTGATATTTCGATTTCTTTAACATGGCCGATGTTAAATCCGTGTCTCGCTGTGAAATCAATAAAAAAATGAAACATACAGAAACTAAAAACGCAGTGAGCCCAAAACAAACAGCCGTGCTCACACTTGCCTTCGTTCAAAACCACCGCAGGCAATTGGAGAGAACAGAATAAACAACTTCCAAAGCAAAAGGCCTGAGCACGTATTCGAAAGAACGTAGCAGAGCTGAGGCTCACACACACTGACTCATCATAGAATTTCGGAAAGATACGCAACCTCCAAATTACACACCAGTTCCCGGACATCACTTCTCTCAAGTAGACACAAATTTTCTGCCGCATGTATGGTGAAGACGAAGATCAATTCAGTCATCCCTCCAACACAAACTGAAGACACGCACCACTCCAGTAGTCATTTATGACCGTAATCTTTCTCTCTCTCTCTTTCAACTGAACTCGCTTATGTCTACTCCTCGTGTAATATTTTAAAACGGCAAGGCATTCATATTTTTAAAATATTGCATTTTCAAAAAAGGTATATCGCAGAAAATGGCTTGCTCTCATTTGTTCAACAGTTAACAAACATCCGTAATGGCAATCATACAACACTTAATAAAGCGTTTCACACCAAGACGACGAGACGCAGAAAGTAACATTCAACACTCGAGGGCAATTCCTCATTATGTAATTCTTGACGAGTTCTTTCCGAGCAAAACTATCGATATCACTCTGTGGCGGTCACTGACATTTATGGCCTTTTGATGTTAATAGACAATAGACAACAGACAATGGGTGCAGAAGTAGACCATTCGGCCCTTCGAGCCTGCACCGCCATTCTGAGATCTTGGCTGATCGTCTAGTATCAATACCGGTTCCTGCCTTGTCCCCATATCCCTGAGAGAGTACTAGTTCAGTGATGGACAAATTATTGGAGAACATTCTTAGAAACAGGACTTACGAGAATCTGGAGAAGCAGGGAATGATTTGAGAGAATCAGTGTTGCTTGTGAGGGGCGGATCATGTCTGACGAGCCTGGTTCAGTTCTGTGAGGATGTGATGGTCATCCTTCGGTTAACAAGGTAAGAAGTTTCAGAATGTTGGAAGACTTTGTATGCATGAAAGGTTGGCTTGTCGATTCAGGACTGACACCTAGGAAGGCAGAGGATAGTTGTGGATGGATCTTTTACTCCCTGGATGCCAGTGACCAGTGGTGTCCTGCTGAGATCTGACCTGAGACCCCCAGCTTTTGGATGTCATGCCAAATCGTCGCAAAGTCTAAAGGAAATAGAGCACCGGCACGCTTCCTAGATAACTGTGTTTACATTCTGGGCCCAGGACTAGCCTTCCAAGTAATAACGCTAAGGGAACTGATGGACCTCTGGCTTCCTCCTCTTGACTTTAGAAGCAGTTCTTTGGTCTTGCTACTTGGTCAATCTCCTTCCCATGTGCCGATTCGTTACCACTTTGGAAATAATACGCTTAATTCGTGAAATATTAATAGTCTCTTCAACCTACAAGCAATTGGCATGTGTCTTCGCGCTCAGCCAGTTGATTGGCTTACTCTAAGTCACGTCATTGATTTCCTTGTGTACATACTAATGCGCGTAGGCCATTCGGCCCCTCAAACACGCTACTCCTGGCAGTAACCTGATTTAAACTTTGCTTGTCACACTTGCAATTTCATCCCGCATTCGGAACGCCCGCTCCACAGAGCTCTTCACTCCCACCTTGAACAATCATCTGGCTTTCGAATGTTATTGAAAACTTTGCTTCCACTGGCCATTGTGAGTAATTACAAACACTCACAATCTACCCAGAATATACATCTGAAATGAGATATTTTGAAAACCTAGCAGGCATTGGCCAACCCCCAAGAATATTCTGACATTGTTGACGTTTTCAAGTGGTGCCTTTCAACTCGCCCCCCTCACTGCCCCGCACATGCCCTCTCGGGGACAATTTGTAATCGTAGTAAGACACAAAATACTGCAAGAATTCAGCAGGTCAGGCTGCGTCCATGCATGGAAGTGACCTGTCCATGTTTGAGTCCGATAGCTTTCATGGAGACTGGAAATGAAGTGGGATGCAGGCAGATGATTTATTGATTTGACAGGTGCAGGTTGTTGTCCTGTAAAATTCAGAACTCAGGTTCCCTCGTAAGCAGCTGCGTGTCCGAGCACATTTCTGAGATCAGGGAGCTGCTCTCCAACTGAAATCAATACTAATCCGTTGCTTAAAAAACAGTCATATTCAGAAGTGAACAAAGTCGCTTTAATATTGTAAATAACCGTTTCTGCTGCAGGCACGACCATTTCATACTCTAACGTAATAAAAACAAAAACAAGTCTTTAATTGATATTAGACTCGAGTCATCTACAATTTCCTCAACAAAATATTCTTCACGGTTGCTTTTGGTTGCATCTGAACAGCAACATTTTTTAAAAAAATAAAAAATACAACAGCATTATCTACAGAATGGAACTGTTACAATTTCTACTTACATTTTCAATGCTCTATGTGGAAGCGTGAGGGTGAGTATGAGGAGAAGAGAGAGACTGAGGGTAAGGATTGGAATACGATTCATACTGAGGCGAGAGCGATTTTAGGTTGAGAGTGGGGCGGTCGTAGTGTGAGTAAGAGTGAATGTGGGGGGGAGGGTGAGCGTGAGTTTGGGGATGACTTTTAAGGTGATGTTTAGATTTAGCAGTGAGAGAAAGAGGGTGATGGGGAGTGAAAGCGGAGGGTGAAGGGGAGGGAGTGGAAAAGTGAAGCTGAGAAGAGTCGCCGGGGCAACGGAGGGATGGGGAGAAAGTTGACGGGATGGGTGTGTGGAAAGTTGATGATGAGGTAGACGGTTATGGTGAGAGGGAGAGTGGGGCAAATACGGAGAGTGAGGGTGGGAGTGCGTGGTGAGTGTGAATGTCTGAGGGAGCGAGGACAATGGGATGTCCAAGATGGGTAGACAGGAGGGATGGATGAGAGGGATGTAAAGAGAGGAGGAACGTTGACGGATTTTGTTAGGGCAATGTGGCAGTCGGGGTGAGGGAGACGAGCGTGAGGATGAACGAGTGAAGGAGTGGGGTGAGGACGAAGGGGTGAGCATGAGCGATCGGTGAGTGAGAAGAGCAGATGGAGAAAGTGAGGGTTGAGTTGAGAGGGATGTAGAAGACGGATGCGTGAAGGAGAAGGGCAGTGCGAGAGGCAGCAAACAGAGAGGGATGGATGAATGTGGCGAGGAATGGGACGTGATGGTAAAGGGCAGGTGGAGGGAGGTTTGACCAGTATTGTTAAACTAACTATTTATTCATTCCACAGCAACATGGATTTCATTCCTGGCTGTTCACAAGTCACCGAACAAGTCCGCGGTGAGATTATATTTCCTTGTCTCGTCTCGGTATCGTACACCGGGAGATTTGCCACGCAATGTTCCCTTTCTCAATGTCCTACATGGATAGTTTTACCGCACACGATTACCAGTCTCTATATCCCACCGAACACAATTTATAGTCTCCGTATGCTACACGGGAATTTTACCGTGCATAATTCCGAATGTGCCACAGTGGGAGGTATACTCTGCACGTTTGCTGGTCTCTACCGAACTGTTAGTCTACCGAGACCCGTTACCTGGTCTCCCTACTCCTCCCACCCAAGTACTTATCCAAATTTCTGAAACAGATGTTAGTATCGCTGACAAGTCGGGATGAAAAGGTTCCACGCACCAACCACTCTCTGAGTGAAAAAACCTTCCTCTAATATCCCCCTTGAACTTCCCTCCCATTAACTTAAAGCCATGTCCTCTTGTACCGAGCAGTGGTGGCCTGGGGAAGAGGAGATGGCTGTCTACTCTGTCCATTCCTCTTAATATCTTGTACACCTCTATCATGTCTCCTCTCATCCTCCTTCTCTCCAAAGTGTAAAGCCCTAGCTCCCTTAATCTGTGATCATGATCCATACTCTCTAAACCAGGCAGCATCCTGGTAAATCTCCTCTGTACGCTTTCCAATGCTTCCACATCCATCCTATAGTGAGGCGACCAGAACTGGACACAGTACTCCAAGTGTGGCCTAACTAGAGTTTTATAGAGCTGCAACATTACATCGCGTCTCTTAAACTCTATCCCTCGACTTATGAAAGCTAACACCCCATAAGCTTTCTTAACCACCCTATCTACCTGTGAGGCAACTTTCAGGGATCTGTGGACATGTACCCCAAGACCCCTCTGCTCCTCCACACTACCAAGTATCCTATCCAAACTTGACATCCATGTACCTATCCAAACTTCTCTGATAGATTGAAATTGAAATCGCATCCAACACTTGCGCTGGCAGCTTCTTTTTCTACCGTCTCACTACCCACTTTACCTTTCAACCTTAACCCGTGACTTTTAGTTGTATTCCACAAACGGAGAAAAAAAAAACTGTTTGTATTTACCCGATCTATACACTTCTTAATTGTGTAAACCCTAATCAAGTGCCCCTTAATCTTCGGCGTTGTAAGCAATAAATTTCTGACCTATTCAATGTCTCCTTATAACACAGATCCTCCAGACCTGTCAACATCTTTGTTTTTTTTTCTGTACTCCATCGATCTTGTTTACATCTAGCCTGTCGGTAAATGAACAAATCTGTACACTTTACTCCACATTGGGCCTCACTAACGCCTTATTCTGGCAACAAAGAGAACCAGAGGATGTTTTATTACTGCACTCAATTGCTCCCTGAACATTTTCTGGGTGACGGCATAAAGAGCCGTGTTTGTGCAGCAGCTCAGCATCTGCAGCATTGAGCCCAGATCTCGCAGAATTTCAGGGACAGGAATCGATGTATAATAATATAAAAGCGGGACCCATGCGGAATACACAGTGTACGGTGCCCAAAGCAGGACGAAATTGCCAGAGATGATCAGCAGTAAAACGAGGGATTTCCTGCGGCTCTCCATTTCCGGGTCTCTGCCACCCTGTCCCTTGTCAGCACCCCGGAGTCTCCTGCGCCCTCTGCTGGTGACTAAAACATATCTGACGGTTAATCCATTCATCAGGAGAATCAGCAGGAATGGGATTACAGGGGTGAGGAAGAAATTAAATAAATCTATTAGCCTCGAGATATATGGGGACAAAGACCCGGAAGGCAAGCAAATAAATGGAGCAATCATCAGTGCATAATAACCTGCGAGCAGAAAATACCAGTAAATGTTCTTTAAACAGCTGATCACCGTCACTGTCCC
This sequence comes from Hemitrygon akajei, assembly GCF_048418815.1. Taxonomy (NCBI): domain Eukaryota; kingdom Metazoa; phylum Chordata; class Chondrichthyes; order Myliobatiformes; family Dasyatidae; genus Hemitrygon; species Hemitrygon akajei. The sequence goes on along the minus strand of NW_027332114.1, from coordinate 139,563 downwards.
CAGAATCAGAGCCGCTGTTTTCCTGATACAATATTTTGATTTAAGCTTTTGGCAACATATGGCCACGAATCGATCAAAGGTGAAAGTGACGGTGAACCAGACGGAACAATCGGTGGCGATGTAAAGCAGAACGGCGTGTATATTACACACCGGTGTAGACAGAGACCAGAAATAAACGTCGAATGGCGCGTAACTATTCGGAATCTTGCTCAATATGAGGTCCAGGACAACGACCAGAAGATCCGCTGCTGCCATGGCCACCAGGTAGCAAGTGACAACTCTAAAGAGACCACACTTTCCTCTGGACAGGATTAAAATCGTCACCAGATTCACTGTGAAAAGCATTAAAAAAATCAGTCAGTACGCATCAGGAACCGTTCTCCATTAAATGGACATATAATTTATCTCATGTGTTTCTGTCCTTAGTCATGTTAGAACGTCATTGCACCTCGGGAGGTATTTATTCGTAGCGAAAAGCGATTATTAGAATCCAAAGACAGGTAAAATCAGTGAAGTGTCGAGCGGAATATTTGCGGACAAATATCACCCAAGAAACAGCATTAAATACCAAACATAACGATCACTGATGATTGGACAATTTCGTAAATGTTGAGGGAAAAGAGGTAGCTGAGGCATTAAATACTAACTTCGCTGAAACGTAATTGCCATTGAATAAATGTTCACAACACTGACTCTGTTCAGATCAAGGGCAGGCTTCTGCCCTTGATCATGATAAAGTAATGTGCAAAAGTCTTACGCATATGTAATATAGCTGCCGTGCTTAAGAAATTTGAACAGGACTGTCTTGATCAACGTAGAGCGTGTTTGCGAATCTGGCGGGAGCAAACAATGTTGGTAAAGGGGAGGGTGGAGATGTGGAACTGGTGACAGAGGAGGACTGCCGGGGCGGTTTGGCGCGGGTGCAGACACACCCAGTCCTGAGTCACCAGGCAAGGTAATTTCATTCCAAACAATTGTTTATTGATCATTACAGAAAGTCTCGACAGTGTTTCCCGCTCCCTCCCTCTATCTTCTCCTTTTCCCAACCGTGATTCCCCTCTCCCTGCTCTCTTCCCACTGTCAGTCAACAACAGAGACATATCAGATCAGGTTCATCATCACTCTCTTATGTCACTGAATTAATTATTTTGTTTGCAGCAGCATCACAGTGCAATGCATAAAATTACTGCAGTACTGGGCAAAGGTCTTTGGCATCCTAACTATCCGAATTCTCCTCTATCCTAAACATTAACCAGTGGGGTTCTGTCACTGATTATCCTGTCAGCAGTAGCTTCGTCGAATTCGCTCACTGAGCGAGTGTGTCAGAGCTGTGGTACCGAACCAAGTTTCACACGACCCATCAACTGATCAAAAACAGCCGAAATAAAGCTTGGAGAAACTGGTAGACTTTCAGGAACGCTGAGTGGAAGAGCTGACTTTCCTGCATCAAATGATGTGATCACACACCGAAGGTTACCTGCTCAGATCGTACTCACTCGGAATAATTCCTGCAAGGTACTTTATCCCCTTCAGAAACACCTGCCTGTATTAGTGGCATTTCCACCACTCTTAAGCATTTTATTCCATTCCTGACGCAATGTTATTTAGCCGCAGCTGTGATCCCCTTCTATCACCAATCCAAAGTAGCTCAGTAAGAATCTCGTGGGCTTTTCGCAATCTTTTAATTTGCAGATATGTTATAAGTTTTGAGCAAGGATTGAGTTCACAGTCCAATACAAACTCCGATGATAACAAAACTATCAGTTCAGGACATTTTTGTATTGCAATAGGAGAACGCAATCAGTTTTGGTCGACGACTACCGTAAATCACTGAGTCAAGTGCGCCCGCCAAATATCGTTACGAACATTGGCATTTTACAAACGTTGAATTCCAATCGTAGGTATAACTATGATAGAGACAAGTTACGCCGAAGTTTATGCTGTTGATATGAGGATCAATATTTTTTTAATGACCAGAGAATGAGGGAGGCGGGAGGATTCACAATAGCTTAACTCTTTGAGGAGAAGACAAAAAATGGGCCGTTTCTCTTTTCTTTCATTATTACACAATTCCACCATAAAGTCAGAGTGACAATCTAAAAGGGAATCAAGAAAAATAAAATATTTACTTTGGTGGAGACAGGAAAGGACAATGGGGAATTCTGAAGGAGCGGAACAATTGATAAGTTTAGATATTGTGGAGATGGATCTGCAGTGGGTCAAATGCCAGCAGAGAACCGCGAGGAAAGGACCAGGGATTCTCTTGACCTCCCGAGAGTTTACGCATAGACAGCTGGCCCTGGGAGAAGTGGAAAGGGGGAATGATCTGTTTATGACACGGTAGGCCCGTACGAAGTTTCAGCACCCCTGTGGACTGTCTCTGTTGGGGAGTGACCCTGAGGTGCAGATGACACAATCCGAACAGTTGCCTGCAGGAATAGTGCGGATTTGGATCTCAGATTACAATGACCATCGCAAGTAGATAACAGAGCAGTTGTCTCCGGGAATATTGCCGATATTAAGATGAGATTAAATTCAATGGAAACACAACGCGAGGAAACACCTTGATTCTGCACCAGATATTTCTGAGGCGAGGATGGTGGAAATAAAATGAAGCAACGTCTACAGATGCAAAATATCAAAAGCTCTGCCCTAAACCAATTTGAGCAAAGATTGAACACAGTTTACCGATCAGATCATTGACTATTACATCGGAACATTTCTAAAAGCCGCAGTGGACAGCATCGGTTGCAGATTTTAGAGTGCTGAAGATTTCTTTTCTGATGTGTAACAGTAGCCATAATTTGACATTCGTTGTACACATTAGCATGAAAGGAATGCAGTTAAATATAGGTGCATAATTAAGCTTTGGAGAGAGACTCACCGGGAAGAGCAACTATAGCGAGGACGGGGTAGTAAAACACCCGAATTACTTTTATTGCATACACGATTCGAAAATGCAAGGTAATCCACTCATCATTTGCAAAGATAAATTCAGCAGCCCAGAGGGGATTCTGCCGAATTCCTGTTACATTCCGCACGGCTGTTCGTCGACTCTGATCCATTCCGGAGCCAGCAAAGCTTCTTTCCCCAAAGTATGCCCTCTCTGTCCCGCTTGGTGGATTCTCCGGTCTCTGTCAGTGCCGGGGCGGCAGCTCAAGTTGACGCTGAGAGAACTCGGTGAGTCGGACGGCTATTAATATGAGAGAGAAACTCTCTTGTGACGTCGAAATCCTCCGTGGAATTTACATTATTTATATTCTGTCAAATGACAGATGCAGTTAACCCATTTTTGCATAGCAGCCGAGCGGCTGGTGTGGGGATTTTTTTAAAAATAATTTCGATCATGAAAGTTGTATATATCCATAATTTGTTTATAAATAATTCAGCCGATTTAACAAAATATTTAAGCGATTATGCGGATGAACACCCTTCATTTGGACTGCCCGTGTTTGTGGCTGTACCATTTTTACCCTGCTCAAGCATATTTTAAAAGTTATTCATAAACCTGTTGCACCCACGTGATCGATCCATATACTTAAGTAAAGCAGTTACCCATCCTTCCCGAGTAAATGTCTGCACTCACCCTGTCCATTAGTGCATGACCCGTGAGGATCTGGTCAGTGATGGCTCTGCAGAAGCAACAAACTTATCTATGTGGTCAGTGATAGACGGGGAGCGGCAAGAACTCCGCCGGCCTGGTCCGTGTGCTGAGGGGAGTGTTTGGGCAGATCCAGAAGACTGTGGTTCACAACTCTCCCCAACTGCTCAACTCTCTTTATTGGAACCCTGAGACATTTCTCCCCTATTCGAGTGGCATCTGGATTTATATTTTATTACAAGATATTTTGAATAATTGTACGTCTTCACTGGTTAACCTTTAGTTACATACCCCTCCTTGCATCTTGTCGGATGGTTCAGCATTCAGTGTATTTCATGGCCCAGTATGCTCAAAGAAACGCCGAGAACGATATTTCAAACGTTGTGAAGCTGTGTACGGAACATGTGGGAATTGAAACCTTGGCTCCTTAGAAACAAATATTGGAATGAGCAAAGTTTCTGTCATCACATTACATTATCTTCACTCCTACATCCGACCTTCCATACAGTTAAACATCTGTTCATCTCATTTGAGGAATGCAGTTTGTTGTCTAATCAATATTCAAATCTTGATGAACGTCTTTTGGCAGAATATAATCCATTAAATAAGGTTAATGAAATATAAGGTAAAAAGTGAAGGTAATTGTTCCTTCTATTATTTTTACCGCAGCGCCGACCAACCATTGCTCTGAGTAGGAAATGTGTACATAGTCTGAAAGCTCCGGAGCTATTTATTTATTGTAATGTTCATACTATGAGTGTCCAGAAAGAAAAATGAAACATCACATACTTTGATTTCATTTATTATTTGAAGGGTATAATGAAATATCGCACAATAAAGACAATCTTCCGCATTTAGAACATTATCCTCCGCAGCTTCCGCCAATTTCAACAGGACCCCACCACTAAACACATTTTTCCCTCTCTACCCCTGTCCGCTTTTCGCAAGGATCGTACCCTCCGCGACTGCCTGGTCCACACGTCCGTCCCCACAGATCTTCCAGCCGGCACTTATTCCTGCAAGCGTAAGTCCTACACCTGTCCCTACACCTCTTCTCCCACCACCGTTCAGGGCCCCAAACAGTCCTTCCAGGTGAGTCAACACTGCACTTGTGAATCCGTTGGGGTCATTTAATGCATCCGGTGCTCCCGGTGCGGTGTCCTCTACATCGGTGAGACCCGCCCGAGATTGTGGGACCACTTCGTCGAGCCCGTCCACTCAGTCCGCCACAACAGACAGGATCTCCTGTTTGCCACCCACTTCAACTCTGCTTCACATTCCCATTCGGATATGTCCATACATGGCCTCCTCTACTGCCATGATGAGGCCAAACTCAGGTTGGAGGAGCAACACCTCATATACCGTCTGGGTGGTCTCCAGTCCTTTGGTATGAACATCGAATTCTCCTACTTCCGGTAATTCCTTCCCTCTGCCTTCCCCCCATCCCACTTTCACACTGCCTCCTCTTCCAGCTGCTCTTCCCCTTACATTCGTGCTTCACCTTTCCTGCCTATCCCCTCACTGCCTCCCCTCCCCCACCCCTTGATCTTTCCTCTGATATTTTTTTCACGTGGCACCTTCTTTATAGGGCCACTGCCCCTCCTTCTTCAGTCCTGACGAAGGGTCTCAGCCCGAAACGTTGACTGTTCGTTTCCACGGATTCTGCCCGACCTGCTGTGTTCCTCCAGCTTGTTTGTACGGCGGTGGCAGAGGCGGAAACGATAGGGTCTTTTAAGAGTTTCCTGTATAGGTACAGGAACTTAGAAGAATAGAGGGCCAAGGATAACCCTAGGTTAAACATAAGGTAAGGACATGTTCAGCACCGCATTGTGGGCCGAATGGCCTGTATTGTGCTCTAAATTTTCTATGTTTCCAAAATACCAGAAACCTAATGCCTGAGCCTTCATTTCTTCTTAGCGAAGCCTCTTGAGCAAATCTTCAAATCCCCACTTGAATACTGACCAACTCACCGAACTGCGTCTCTCACAAATGAGGCACTGCTTAAGTATAGCTTCGTTATATAAATGTTCGATATCCCAAACCTGCCGACAACTTCCTGCACGTCCTGCGCAGGCACTTTTATGTGGTACACTGTTCCTGTAACATTCAATATTTCTGATTTGAACTCGTACTGAGAATCTGACAGTAAACTACTGACCAGTTAGAACGGTGACATTAGTTATATGTACAGTGACTGTGCTGTCCTGCTAAGAGAGTATCCCTTTGTTCTTGAGAACGGTCGGTAATCAGTCATTTTACTCTTCATCATACCCGGAAGTTTTATATTGCTCTGGTTAATATGGGGCATTTCATATCTGCCGACGTATTGCAAAGAATACTCATAACTCTGACATTGATCAGATTTAAATGGTAGAATCCGCGGGAACGACACTACAGGGCATTTACCTTCAGACTCCACATATTGAGCTCAACAATCAGTTCCTCGGTCTTGTTGCCTTTCAGTCAGAGGGTCGGAGGTTGTTGTTATGGCACCACTCAGCGAGATTTTGAAACTTCCTCGGATATGCTGATTTCTTACCAGTATTGGGATATACTGATATAGCCTGGGATAGTCGTGTAGCCTCAATCTTGAAAATGTCATTGGAGCTGTTCTTAGTCACAGAGTTACAAATGAAATCTCGTGGAGGAGGGATTTCAGCACAGATACAGGGATGTACCTGGACTGATAGAGATTGTGGAGGAGATTTGGCCAATCTTAACTGAACTGGGTCTGCAGGTTATAATAGGGTGTCAAAATCATAAAGGCTGATGAATACAGGAGTGGAAGTTTTAACTGTGTATCCTCGAAGGAGACAGAATAAGGTATATGTTATTGTAATGCAATTAAAGTTTGGCAGGTTCGATGCTGATGGTTTGTTGGAAGCGTGGCTGAATGAAGTTCATAGCCAGGAGCTTAATATCCAAATATGCATATTGTATCGAAAGGACAGGAAGGTGTGGATCGAAAGATCTTGACGATTGTAGGGATGGCTTACAGCGGACTAGGATCGGCGATTGTAAGGATGAATTGCAGCAGACAGAATACCTTGAGAATGTAGATAATGAGGAAGAGGCTGTGCAGAGCTCTTGGAAAGCATCAAGTTGGATAAGTCACCGGGACAGGACGGGATGTACTGCAGGCTACTGTGTGAAGCGAGTGAAGAGATTGCTGAGCCGCTGGCAATCATCACTGCATCATCAATGAGGACGGGCGAGGACTGTAGGATTGTGGATGTTGTTCCTTTTTTCAAGAAAGAGATTAGAGATAGCCCAGGAAATCATAGATCTGTGATTCTTACTTCAAAGGTTGCTAAGTTTATGGAGAAGATCGGGAGAGGTAGCAATTATGAAAAATTGTAGAGGCATAATATGATTAGGAATAGTCAGCACCTCAAAGGCAGGTTGTGCCTTACGAGCCTGCTTGATATTTTAGAGGATGACTAAACACATTTATGGAGGTAGAGCCATAGATCTAGTGCATATGGATTTCAGCAAGGCATTTGATAAGGTAGCAGTCAAGGCTTATGAAGAATGTAAGGAAACATGGAATGCATGGGACAATGCTTTGTGGATAAGGAACTGGCTTGCCCACAGAAGGCAAAGAATGGTTGTAGATGGATCATATTCTGCATGGATGTCGGTGATCACTAGTGTGCCTCAGGGATCTACTTTGGGGCCCCTACTGTTCGTGATTTTTATAAATTACCTGGATGAGGAAGTGGATCTGGAAGGGTTACTAAATTTGCTGATGACACAAAGGTTGGGGTGTTGTAGATAGTGTGAAGGGTGGTCAAAAGTTACAGCGGGATAGTAAGAGGATGTAGTAACACAGTGTAGTAACACTGATAGGAGTGTATTATAGGCCACCTAATGGGGAGCGTGAGTTGGAAGAGCAAATGTGTAAGGAGATAGCAGATATTTGTAGTAAACACAAGGTGGTGATTGTGGGAGATTTTAATTTTCCACACATAGATTGGGAAGCTCATTCTGTAAAAGGGCTGGATGGTTTAGAGATTGTGAAATGTGTGCAGGATAGCTTTTTGCAACAATACATAGAATTACCGACTAGAGATGGGGCAGTGTTGGATCTCCTGTTAGGGAATGCGATAGGTCAGCTGACAGATGTATGTGTTGGGGAGCACTTCGGGTCCAGTGATCACAATAGCATTAGCTTCAATATAATTATGGAGAAGGACAGGACTGGACATAGAGTTGAGATTTTTGATTGGAGAAAGGCTAACTTTGAGGAGATGCGCAGGGATTTAGAGAGAGTGGATTGGGTCAAGTTGTTTTATGGGAAGGATGTAATAGAGAAATGGAGGTCATTTAAGGGTGAAATTATGAAGGTACAGAATTATGTTCCTGTTCGGTTGAAAGGAAAGGTTAAAGGTTTGAAAGCGCCATGGTTTTCAAGGGATATTAGAAACTTGGTTCGAAAAAAGAGGGATGTCTACAATAGATATAGGCAGCATGGAGTAAAGGAATTGCTCGAGGAATATAAAGAATGTAAAAGGAAACTTAAGAAAGAGATTAGAAAAGCTAAAAGAAGTTACGAGTTTGGTTTGGCAAATAAGGTGGAAGTAAATCCGAAAGGCTTCTACAGTTAGATTAAAAGCAAGAGGATAGTGAGGGATAAAATTGGTCCCTTAGAGAATCAGGGTGGTCAGCTATGTGTGGAGCCGAGGGAGATGGGAGAGATTTTGAACGATTTCTTCTCTTCGGTATTCACTAAGGAGAAGGATATTGAATGGTGTAAGGTGTGGGAAACAAGTAAGGAAGTTATGGAACCTATGACAATTAAAGAGGTGGAAGTACTGGCGCTTTTAAGAAATTTAAAAGTGGATAAATCTCCGGGTCCTGACCGGATATTCCCCAGGACCTTGAGGGAAGTTTGTGTAGAGATAGCAGGAGCTCTGACGGAGATCTTTCAGATGTCATTAGAAACGGGGATTGTGCCGGAGGATTGGCGTATTGCTCATGTGGTTCCATTGTTTAAAAAGGGTTCTAGAAGTAAGCCTGGCAATTATAGACCTGTCAGTTTGACATCACTGGTGGGTAAATTAATGGAAAGTATTCTTAGAGATAGTATTTATAATTATCTGGATAGACAGGATCTGATTAGGAGTAGCCAGCATGGATTTGTGCGTGGAAGGTCATGTTTGACAAACCTTATTGAATTTTTTGAAGTAGTTACGAGGAATGTTTACGAGGGTAAGGCAGTGGATGTAGTCTATATGGACTTCAGCAAGGCCTTTGACAAAGTTCCACATGGAAGGTTAGTTAAGAAGGTTCAGTCGTTAGGTATTAATGCTGGAGTAATAAAATGGATTCAACAGTGGCTAGATGGGAGATGCCAGAGAGTAGTGGTGGATAGTTGTTTATCGGGATAGAGGCCGGTGACTAGCGGGGTGCCTCAGGGATCCGTTTTGGGCCCAATGTTATTTGTAATATACATAAATGATCTGGATTATGGGGTGGTAAATTGGATTAGTAAGTATGCTGATGATACTAAGGTAGGAGGTGTTGTGGATAATGAGGTGGGTTTTCAAAGCTTGCAGGGAGATTTATGCCGGTTAGAAGAATGGGCTGAACGTTGGTAGATGGAGTTTAATGCTGAGAAGTGTGAGGTTCTACATTTTGGCAGGAATAATCCAAATAGAACATACAGGGTAAATGGTAGGGCATTGAGGAATGCAGTGGAACAGAGAGATCTAGGAATAACAGTGCATAGTTCCCTGAAGGTGGAGTCTCATGTAGATAGGGTGGTGAAGAAGGCTTTTGGAACGCTGGCCTTTATAAATCAGAGCATTGAGTACAGAAGTTGGGATGTAATGTTAAAATTGTACAAGGCATTGGTAAGGCCAAATTTGGAATATTGTGTACATTTCTGGTCACCGAATTATAGGAAAGATATCAATAAATTAGAGAGAGTGCAGAGACGATTTACTAGGATGTTACCTGGGTTTCAGCACTTAAGTTACAGAGAAAGGCTGAACAAGTTAGGTCTCTATTCATTGGAGCGTAGAAGGTTGAGGGGGGGATTTGATCGAGGTATTTAAAATGTTGTGAGGGATAGATAGAGTTGACGTGAATAGGCTGTTTCCATTGAGAGTAGGGGAGATTCAAACGAGAGGACATGATTTGAGAGTTAGGGGGCAAAAGTTTAAGGGAAACACGAGGGGGGTATTTCTTTACTCAGAGAGTGATAGCTGTGTGGAATGAGCTTCCTGTAGAAGTAGTAGAGGCCAGTTCAGTTGTGTCATTTAAGGTAAAATTGGATAGGTATATGGACAGGAAAGGAGTTGAGGGTTATGGGCTGAGTGCGGGTAGGTGGGACTAGGTGAGATTAAGAGTTCGGCACGGACTAGGAGGGCCGGAATGGCCTGTTTCCGTGCTGTGATTGTTATATGGTTATATGGATGCAAAACTGGGCTGACAAGTGTTAGATGGACTTCAACCCAGATCATTGTGAGGTGATTCATTTTGGTAGATCAAATATGTTGGCAGAATATAGCGTTCATACTCAGACTCTTAGCAGTGTGGTTTCCGAGGGATTGTGGGGTCAGAGTTCATGGGACACTCAAAGCTGCTATGCAGGTGGACTCTGTGGTTAAGAAGGCATACGGTGCATTGACCTTCATAAACCGTGGGATTGAGTTTAAGAGCCGAGAGTTAGTGTTTCAGTTCTATAGGACCTAGTCAGACCCCACTTGGAGTACTGTGTTGATTTCTGGTCGCCTCACTATAGGAAGGAGGTGGAATCAATAGAAAAGGGTGCAGAGGATATTTACAAGGATGTTGCCTGCATTGGGGAGGCATTATGAGAATAGGAGTTGAGAACTCGGCCTTTTATCCTTGGAGCGACGAATGATGAGAGGTGATCTGATAGAGTTGTCCAAGATAATGAGAGGCATTGATCGTGTGGATAGGCAGAGGCTTTTTTCCCAGAGCTGAAATGGCTGGCACGAGAGAGCATCGTGCTTGGAAGTAGGTACAGCGGAGATGTCAGGAGTAAGTTGTTTTTTTTTTTTTTTGATAGGCACTTCCAAAGAAAGTTGCTAAATCAGAAACAATTCCATTCCTTAGTAGAGACTTTGAAAGATAAACAGATATATTGGAAGTGAAAACCGCCAAGAGAGACGCAAGTCTCCCTTCCCCTAACAATGACACTTACCAGGAGCGTTGCGGACTTAGGGCGCAAACCATTATTGAGGATCCCCACCACCCGTTCAACAGTCTCTTTACCTCTCTGCCGTCAGTACGAAGGAACTGAATCATTGGTACTGGGTCTGCCAGACTGGCTAACATTTTCTTTACTCTGAGTTTAATGAATATCTTCCTAACACCGAGCTGTTGTCACCCGGCCAGCGAGGTGCTAGCTGTATATTGTGCAGTTTACTGATTACTATGTACCCATGGTGAACATTACACATATATTGAATTATATTTTAATATCATATTTGTGGTAATATTTGGTTAATGCCCTCTGTGTGGTTTTCTGATGGGTGGACGTACCTTGGTCCAGAGGAAAGGTGTTAGGTGTGATTGTATCTATGTAAGGTTAATTGACAATAAACTTAAACTTCAACGTGACACATAAATATGCAGGCGTTGAGAGAGAGGTTGCTAATGCTAGTATTCTGCATTGGAGTGGATCGGCAAGATGGTCAGCATGGCCAGGACTGAATTAGACACGTACGTTATCACCTTCGACCTATTTCTTCGAAGTACTATCTCAAATCATATTTATTTACTTTTTCGCTGATATTGAACTTCTGTGCTACACAATGCACTGCACTTGAACATATGGAATTCAGAATGGCAAATAGAAAGAGAAGAACAAAAATGGCGCGAGACTGAGCATGAGCACGAAGGGATGGAGTGCAGAATTATTGCGAAACAGTGAGAAAGAAATCGGCTTTTATTGTTGGGCTCTCATCATTCCTCTGCTCATTTAAAGATGTTTGCAATTAGGACAAAGGGATATTTCACCATATTCTTTACCTGCTCCCTGAACTTCGTCTGGGTTACAGCGTAAATACACGTGTACGTGCAGCAGCTGAAAAGCTGGAACATGAATCCCAGTTCTTGCAGAAACTCCGGAAAGTACGCTGGCCTCAGCCCCATAAAGCGGAGCCGTGTGTTGATAGAGGAGAACATGAACAGTGCCCATAGCAAGATAAAATTACCAGAAATGGCAAACAATAAAACGACGGATTTCCTTCTGCTCGTCATCTCGGAATCTTTTGGAGTATCTGCAATACTCTGACCACGGAGTCGCCTCCGTGCCCTGCTCGCCACTATAATCTGCCTGACGGTCAAGGTTTGAAAAGCAGGATCTGAGCAAATGCTATCCCAGGGGTAAGGATATAATGAAGGAGTTCTACCGATCCCCAGGCAGACGAATTCGAAATACCGTACCTTGCGTTACAAAACCACGGGAAATTCCAGAGTATATAATTACCAGTGAACATAAAATACCAGAAGATATTCTTCAGACAGCTCACAACAGTGACCGTCCCCAGAACCACAATCGCCTTTCGCGCGGTGCAATACGTTGCTCTCAGTTTCTGGCAACAAATAGCGATGAAGCGATCAAGGGTGAAAGAGACGGTGAACCAGACGGACCAATCTGTGGCTGCGAACAGAAGGACGGCGTGTATATGACATATACGGATTCTGGCCACGAATTGAAATTCTCGCCAATAAGCAATGGGAATCTGTCTCCATATCAGGTCCAGGATAACGACCAGCAGATCTGCCACCGCCATGGCCACCAGTTAGCGAGTAACGCATTTGGAGAGACCGCCTTTTCCACGGGACAGGACTACGATCGTCAGCAGGTTAACTGAGAGGAAGCAAATAGAACAATAGTATCCTATGCTCCAAAACATGCATAGGTTTGTTTCAATATCTGTTTTTCTTAATTCACAGAATCTGCTGGTAAGACTGCATGTGTGGAAAAAGAAACGAGTAATCGTTTCTGATCGATCCCTATTTGAACATATTCGAGTAGTGCTGCCTCAAAAGAAAACAATGTCCGTGTCATGTGCCAGAGATAGTTAACCGGTTTTCCATTCTGATTCGGATTCCAATCCTAACTCTCAAGCTGATTAAACGTATATAACGATCAGATATATGAGATCGGATATGATCAGATAATTATATATAACTTTCATAACTTTATTTCTTAATGATATCTGTTCTTTTTATTGATAAGGTTGGTATGGTTAGATATCTCAGAAAGCAAATACTCTTTCCGGAACATTTCTAAACTATTTCCTCAATTTAAAAAAATGCATTTATTTATTAATTTCGTTCTTATAACATGAACCTTGAACTTCTTCTGTCAAAAATGTCGAACAAAGATAAGGTCGAATGTCCCGCCTCCTGACAGATGCAGTTACCCGGTTTTATGTTGCGTGTCACTGAAAACAAGTCTGAACCCGCTGCAGTATACGAAATGTAAATGCTGGTTGTTTCAGCCAGATCAAAATCGTAATGAGTAAACAAAAAACACGCAGGTGTAGCCGGAACTCTGATCAGGATGTCAGAGGTGTGACCAACGCCATCAAGTACACAAGATGTTCTCTATTACATCGGTGCCCAGCTGCAACACCAAATGAAGATCGATTTGATGATTGTAATAATGACATCGGCAGAGTTAGCAGAACGAACAGGAAGCGCACAGTGTTCAGATAATCTCAGAACATGTCACTCCGAACGACTCGGCTAAATGGGATAACGATTACTTGAAAAAAGAACATCATCTCCACGGACAGGTAAAGAATGTACAATATCAATTGTCTCTCAAATCACATTTAATTTCTAAGGTAACTCCTACAGTTGGTAGTTGTGATGGACGTTGAGATTGCGATTATCATTCATATCAGAACATCAGAACAACAAAAACGCAAATATTTTTAATATAATATAATCATTTCTATATCAGTGTTCCATTTGTATGGAATCAACCGCCTGATGAATTTACATAAAAGGAACTGCAATAGCAGCGAGTAATGGATAATATATCCGTTGTGCCCTCTAGACGTAGCTATAAATGATCATATGGAACATCATGTTCTTCCCCGATTGGAACAGCAATCCCGGTAAATACCGATGGAATCGCTGTCACTGGATAGTTGAAGCCATCTGACAAAGGTCCCTCTTATACAGGAGAGAACATTGAACTGATGACGTAACGGGGTTCCAATGAGACTCCAATTAATACGGTAAATTAACAAAATTATTTAACCGTTTCAAAACCGAAAATTACAGAGAAAAATATGTTGAACACAATGCCATATTGTAATGTATAAAGCTCGACGAAACTCCAGACCAACAAAGTGAGAAATTTGGTTAAGTAATTATTTCTCCAACTCTGTGGGACAAGGCAATTGTGTGAAATTTATCGGGACGGTTGGATAGAAGTCTTGCAATGAAGAGGATATGTTTCCGGATGGAATGAATGAATATACCTGCACAGACAGTGCCCTGAGATAAATAAACTGATCGTCAAAGGATTGAGCTGTTCTCGCATCAGCAGCTCATGTAGCACCTATATGGTATAAAGCAGGAGATATTCCATACAAGCAGCTGTAATATAGAACCGCACAACAAATATCAACTGAGTTGGTACTGGAAAATAAAACAACTATCACATATTGTTACTATTAACACAATATTGTTACAGTCACAACAAATCACGTGTGTGTGTGTGTGCGTGTGTGTGTGTGTGTGTGTGTGTGTGTGTGTGTGTGTGTGTGTGTGTGTGTGTGTGTGTGTGTGTGTGTGTGTGTGTGTGTGTGTGTGTGTGCATGGTTGACTGTCAATACCACCAAGACTGAAGTGGTTTGCTAATGGAGTACCAGTCTCCCACCCACCCTACCTGCCTTCACTGTTGGTGATGAAAAGCTGTCAGTAGTGCCATCTTTCAAATGCCTGGGGACCGTTCACTCTGAGGATAGCGGCATTGAGAACGGTATCCAGAGTCGCATTAAACAGGCATCAGCTGCCTTTCGGAGACCTCGGCGTAGAGTCATTCAGAACAGGAGCCTTCGTCCCTTCACAAAGGTCGCCGTATACCAAGCGCTCTGTGTCACCACCCTCCTTTATAGCTGTGAAGCTTAGGTAACCTACAGCCGTCAAATCAGGTCCTTGGAGCGCTTCCATATAAGCTGCCTTCTGCGCATCCTGGGAATTACCTGGCGTGAGCGGGTACCTCACACTGAAATACTTGTAAAGACAAAATGCAGAAGTATTTGAGGCCATGATTACTCAGCGTCAGCTGCAGTGGCTGGGGCACGTGATAATGATGCCCCCATGTCGGCTAGCCCGCAGAGTGTTATACGGCCAGCTACATCATAGTCGACGCTCAGCTGGAGGGCGCATGAAGCGCTATAAGGATCAGATGAAGAATGCTTTAGGGATGTGCAAGATCAGACCTGAATCTATCACTTGGCGACAGCTGTGTAGGGATTGGGTTCGTATTCTGGAGATGGAAAGAACAACCAGAAGAAAGTAGAAGAGAGTCAGGAGAAATGCAGCCATGGTTGCCAACACTACCACGACTACTACATATACATGTCCCACCTGCAATAGAGCTTAAAGGTCCAGGATAGGATTGCATAGTCAGCCAAGATCTCACTATTAAAGGAGCAGACTTCGTCATCGAATTTCGATGGAAAGAAGAAGAAGAAGAAGAAGAAGAAGAAGAAGAAGAAGAAGAAGAAGAAGAAGAAGAAGAAGAAGAAGAAGAAGAAGAAGAAGAAGAAGAAGAAGAAGAAGAAGAAGAAAGAGAAGGAGGAGGAGGAGGAGGAGGAGGAGGAGGAGGAGGTGGTGGAGGAAGAGGAGGAGGGAGGAGGAAGAGGAAGAGAGAGCGAGAGAGAGAGCGAGAAATCTGTTTTAATGTCTGTCTTTGACGGGTGCTCTCCTGCTTCACATGTGCTCGGCTATTGATCCGAACCAATGAAAATAGCACTATTGACGCAGTGCCGTGGTGTCACCTCGCCTTCATGAAAAGTGTCCGATTGGTGTTGAAGTTGATCATGTGGGGCTTGCCCGATGTCCCACACTGGCTGCGTGGATTCTCCCTGTGGTATCCAGTTTCAACGAGTGATAATTAGTTAAGTAATTGTGGCTGTAATTTACCCTCGCTGCCGTTGAGACCTCATAGAGACGATTTGCAGATGATAGAAATTATAGATAAAGTGTAAACGAGAGGCGGCAGAGGATACTGGATCACTGAAAAACGAAGTTGCAGAGATGGTAATGGGGAAAACCCAATGGTAGATGAAGTGCATAAATATTTCGAATCTACACTGTGGAAGAGAAGTACCGTCTGGTGGAAGTTGCAGGTGTCAAAGATCATGGAGGGTGTAACGTTGTCAAAACTAAAGAGAGGGTTCTTTAGGGACGGAATGGTTTGAATGTAGGTTGGTCACCTGGACGAGAAGGTCTACACACCAATTTTTCAAAGATGTGGATGCGGAGGTCATGCAGACTTTAGTAATGATCATTCAATAATCTCTAGAGTCTGGATTGGTTCCCGAAGACGGGAACATTGTAAATGTCAGTCAACACATTTTTACGTACCCCGTAACTGGGTGTCTGACCAGCAGAGAAAGAAGAATCCGATGGAGTCTGGTGGTACCAAGCTAAAGGTGTTTATTAGTAAACTACACAATACAATATCAAAAATGCAAATATACATATAAAACAAGTTAGCAGTAATAAACCTAAAAGTGTCGAAATAATAATAATCAATAATAAGCAAGCTCTGTTGATGTCTAGGGGTAAAGTAATTGTCATAGGAAAGTATATTCAGTTCATAAATGCTGAAGTAGTTATGGTTGTTGTATTGAAAACGTTGGAGAGAGATTAGAGAGAGAGAGAGAGAGATAGCGAGATCTAACAGCTACAGCAGCCAAACCTTTTGTTGCTTTCTTAATCCGTCGTACCGTTGTGGTCATTCAGTTATGACCAATCTGTTCTTCAGCTAGACCGTTCTTCTGCGGTGCACTCGTCACTCTGGCATGAGTGGACACACACACAAGTCCCCAGCGGCCCTGCTGTCACACTGTGAGCTTTATTGACCGATCTCCTGGTTCGGACTCCGAAACGGAAGTCTCTCCAGGCCTGTATTTCTATCCCCGCTCACGGGGTATCAGCAATCCATGAACTCTGAATGACTGTGTCCATCAAATCAGGCCATTCCTGCTATCTCCTAAGGAATGTTAACGAGCAAAGTACAGTCCCTGTAGTAGATGTTATATAATCCAGGAAGAGTCATAATAAAGTAAATCAACAGTCTCTCTCTCCCCTATTATCAGTAGCAAATGTTATTGCCTGGGCTTTATCTCTCTCTCTCTCTCTCTCTCTCTCTCTCTCTCTCTCTCTCTCTCTCTCTCTCTCTCTCTCTCTCTCTCTCTCTCTCTCTCTCTCTCTCTCTCTCTCTCTCTCTCTCTCTCTCTCTCTCTCTCTCTCTCTATAGCAGTATAACAACCGCAATAGTTCGTAGTTCTCAGGAGGGAGGGGGGAATGGTTAACTCTGCACCCCATTATCCATCAGGTCTGTCCATCACTCATAACAAGATCAAGACGGGAGAGAAGCAGAGAAAAGAAACAATGGATTGTTCCTGTGACCTCAGAGATTGGCAAGCTGTTGGAGTCGATTATTATGGATGAGATTTCAGGGTACTTTGATCCACATGACAAAATAGGCGCCATCAACATAGTTTCCACAAGGGAAAATCTTGCCCAACAAACTTGTTGGAACTTTTTAAAGGAATAACAAAGAAGATAGACAATGATGAATCCGTTCATTTTGTGTATATAGATTTTCAGAAGACCTTTGACATGATGCCACATGAGACTGCTTAACCCAAGGTAACACAGGAAATAGTCTAGCATGGATAAAGCGGTGACCATGTGGCAAGACCCAACGAGTGAGAATAAAGGGAGCCTCTTTAGCAGTGACAAGTGGTGTAAGACTGAGGTCCGTTAACATCTGCCGGACGATGCTAAGGATGTTGTACGTGTCTGTGGTGGCCAGTGCTATCATGTTTGCTGTTGTGAGCTGGGGCAACAGGCTGAGGGTAACCGACACCTGCAGAATCAACAAACCCATTCGTAAGGCCAGTAATATTGTGGGGGTGGAACTGGACTCTCTGATGGTGGTGTCTGGAAAGAGGATGTTGCCTAAGTTGCATGCCACCTTGGACAATGATTCCCATGCACTCCATAATGTACTGGTTGGGCACAGGAGTACATTCAGGCAGAGACTCATTCCACCGAGATGTAACACTGTGCGTCATTTGAAATCATTCCTGCCTGTGGCCATCAAACTTTACAATTCCTTCCTCGGAGTGCCAGACACCCTGAGCCAATAGGCTGGTCCTGAACTTATTTCCAGTTGTTATAATTAACATTATTATTTAGTAATTTATGGTTTTATATTGCTATCGTTCTACACTATTCTTGGTTGGTGCGGCTGTAGCAAACCTTGTTTCCCTCGGGATCAATAAAGTCTGTCTGTCTGTCTGTCTGTCTGTCTGTCTGTCTGTCTGTCTGTCTGTCTGTGTTCCTCAGGCGTCTGTGATGCGACCTTTTTCCGTGGTCTGTCAGTGATAGATTTTATGGCTTTGTTGCAAAGTTTGCAGACAATATGAAGACAGATGAAAGACAGGCAGTTTTGCGAAAATGAGAGGCTACAGATGGAGTTCAGTTAGGAGAATGGGCGAATACATTGTCCGGAAGTGTAAGGTCATGCACTTCGGCAGAAGAAATAAATGGGCTGATTATTTTCTAAATCGGGAGAAAATACAAGAAACTGAGGTGCAATGGGGCTTCGATCCTTGCAAAGGCGTTCTGAAAGGATAATTTGCAGTTTGAGTCTCTGGTGAGGAAGGGAAATACAATGTTTGCTTTCAACCAAAAGGACTAGAACGTAAAATCACTGGGGAGGCATCACTAGAGCATTGTAAGCTGTTCTGGGCCCCTTAACATAGAAAGGATTCGCTGCCACTGAAGAGGGTTCGGAACAGGTTCACGAAACTGATTCCAGGACTGAATGGATTGTCACTTGAAGAGCGTTTAATGCTCTGAGCCTTTATGCTCAATAATTCAAAATGAGGGGTAGACATTATGATCTATCTAATGGTGAAAGGCCTTGACAGATTGAATGCGGAGAGGATGTCTCTTATGATGGGAGAGTCAAAGACCGAGGACAGTGTGTCAGAATAGAGGTACGTCCTTTTACAAGGGTCAGAAGGAGGAATTTCGTTAGCGGGAAAGTGGTGAATCTGCGAATTCTTTTTTTTTGTCTTTGCCAAAGGCCGCTGTAGAGGCCAGGTGTTTATACATATTCAACGTAGAGATTGATATATAGTTTATTGGTAAGGACTTGAAAGGATGCAGCGATGTGGGGTAGAGTGACAACGAATACTCCCAAATAGGAACTGAGGTAGTGTTTGTGGGTTAAAAATCCTCTGATATATTCACGTAAAGGAAAATAAGCTACTTACTATTCCGCAAATTATAACTCCAGAAGACTTAACATTGTTTGTCCTGCATGCTACCTCTTCCTGCAGTAAACAAGCAAATCTTTGTTCCTGTTCACGCTGGGCAATGAAGTGGCAAATGAAATACACTGTTGGAAAGTGTATGATCATGCACGTTGGTGGTGGAAATAAACGGGCAGTCTATTATTTAGATAGGGAGAGAATTCAAAATGCAGAGATAATAGGAACTAATAGGGTAATCTCAGGACTGCGTCAGTTGTGAAGAAGGCGAAAGCAATGCTGGCATTCTTATATAGAATATAAGAGCAGGGATGTAATGTAGAGACTCTATAAGGCACCGGTGAGACCAGACTTGGAGTATTGTCTGCAGTTTTGGAGTCCTTATTTTAGAAAGCATATACAGACATTGGAGAGGGTTCAGAGAAGATTTAAGAGGATGATTCCAGAAATGAAAGTGCACTGCATGAGGAACGTCTGGCAGGTCCGGATCTGTATTTCCCGGAGTTCAGTGAAATAAGTTGAGTGAAATCGGCAGGGGGGTGGGGAAGGTTGGATCTCAGTAGAACTGCAATTATGCCTAGTTCCTGACCAGCTACTTGGTTCACGCTAGCAGAGACAAACAGGTACAGTATGAACCGGACATTCACGCACTGTAACAGAGAGTAGGAGATACAGCAGGAACGTTACAATCCTAAACTGTATGAATCTACCCGTGGCTGTCTGCCTACCTGGTTATGTATCCTTCTGTCAGTTTTCCCATTAGCCTCCCTCACTCTCTCTCGAAAGTAACACTGTATCTCACGTTCAATTGCAGCCATCCTGCATCTTTTTTGCTCGAAATTTAGAGAACTTTCAAAAAATTATTTAACCCGTCTGTCCATTCCTTTGAAGATGGAAACTTTTCTGCTAAGTTTTCCTTTGATGGATTTCAGATCCCTATAAAAGTCTGTTACATCAGCAACATCGTACACAAAATACGAGCGGAACTCAGCAGAAAGCCGCCAGCACGTAATTTGTGTTGCCTTCGATTTCCAAAATCTGCAGACGTTCTGTTTGTTATATTTCCGTGCGTACCTGTAATTCTGTGGGATTTGAGGGACTGAAAGGCAGATCCAATGGTCCGTCTCGGAGAACTCCGTTTGCAGATGTATAATTAGACAACAAAACATTGATAGCTGTAAATGTGGTTGTTCCGAGATAAAGCTCATTCTTTGTTATTAGAGCTCCTGCATCATTTCCACCGTATGAAAAAATACTGAGGTAATGCCCAGGAATGTTTGGTGTATTTGTCTTCAATCTGCCCAGTATTTACATCAGAGACAGTGGTGCCGAGTTAAAGTGTTTGTTCAAGTAAGTGTAACTAAGCAAGTAAGTCAGGGGTATAACCATATCTCTGGAGACTGATTCACTCTATAAAGCACGACTGATTGGAATGAATCAGCTCAGAGTGTCCGCCAGAGCTGTGAATTCAGGAGCAACAGCATTCACCGATTCTCAGTTAGATGGGATATCCTGTCATCTGGCGGATACGAGATGTTTACTATCCCTTCATTTCAGCCTTTGGAATTCTCGGTAAGCTGAGGTGTCAGCTGCTGTTGGTGGTAAATGTAGTTTAATTCCATATTGTGATTGTTTTTGTCTCTGGTTTCCATTGCCATCTGCCCAGTCCCAGTATTCCGCGTTTCAGGAATGAAGTGGAAAAACCGGGACTGTGGATTTCGGGATTAGGATCTGAAAACAAGAATTCAGCGAATCCACTAACATTTGTGGAATTCAACGATCAGGCAGCGTTCTCCAGCGGTTTGTGATCAATAATGTGATGCTCGGGTCTCTGTGCTTTTCGGTTTTGTAGCAGCTGCATTTCCTTTGCAAATATTGCGTTGGTTCAGCACATGGAGATTAAACCAATTGATTGTCTGCATTTGTATGTCAGCGGTTGTCTGAATTAGGTGTAACAATCAAACCAATACTGGTAGTGACAATTGAGTAAATGTGAGCAGTTCCATGTTGCAGCATGAAACTTGTGTATTTTTGATAAATGTGTGCGCAGTGACTGAATGTGAAGCAGTTGGCGGACAACACAATGTAGTCGTTGCAGAGTTGATTAACACAACCAACGTGTTAATGTTATCACCACCCTGAAATGTATTCTATTATATTGACATCAAACACTGTTTCAGACATCTGACTGCGGCACCGGATTTACTGCTGGATGTTGAGTTTCAGCGTCTTTCAAATGGATTGAGTGGGAGGCTCAATCTGTCTGTGCCAAACAATCAAATGTCTGTCTGTGAGATTGTGTCACACTGCGCGGTATTGGTTGGAATCAGTCAATGTTCTGTTGTAAAGTCAGTCATTTGGCTAATGCTGGGATTGAAAATAAACACAGGAAATGCTGGAAACACGGAGCCCCAGGCTGCTTAGATGGAAAGGGAAACGTTACCACGCGTGTCGTAGGCGTCCCTGAGAACAGTTCTGAGGCGAGACACTTCAACTGTTTTTTCTCCACATGTTTCGTTTTGTCCAGATGAATGTTTTCAGCATTTCCTGTCTTTTGTTCCGTCCTTCGGCTGTTCTGTCGCGGACGGGGAGCGCCATGGTAATTGATGATTGTCTTATGGAAGAATCCCACCAACAGCACATGGATTTATTAACGTCATACGCACGAGACGCGAAAGGCGCGATTCGAGAACGTTCCATCCATTAATGACTCTGTGGAGTTCGGTACTCAGTTTTAGCTTTGAGCTGTCACTTCACATTTCAGTCATTAATATTCGCCTCTGCTCAGTATTTTCTCAACTTGCTGTTCACTGTCTCCCTTCCAGCGAACTTGGTGGCGATTATAATCCTGTCCCGGGGAAAGTGCGGTCTTTCCAAATGTGTCACTCGCTACATGGTGGGAATGGCCGCGGCCGATCTCCTGGTCGTTATCTTGGACCCGCTGCTGAGGTGGACAGCTTGGAGTTATTTTCCCGGATCATTCCTGGACATCACTCCCGTGTGCAGCCTTCATGCTTGGCTGGTTTTTGCGAGCACTGCGATTTCTGTCTGGCTGACTGTCGCCTTCACAATTGATCGGTTTGTGGCAATTTCCTGTCAGAAGCTGAAAGCAAAATATTGCACGGAGAGAACTGCGGCTGCAGTTGTCGGGTCAGTGAGTGTGCTGGCCTGTTTGGAGAGTGCACCCTGGGGTTTTACATTAGAGACTGCAGAAATAATCCAAGGGGTTCCCTGGGGTTGTGTTCCTAAACCGAGCTACTATACATCTCCCACGTGGGCAGCGTTTACGATGTTTCACCGCAATGCTTCAGGTTCTCAGTTCCTGCACCAATTCGTGCATTTACGCCCTGACTCAGAGCAAATTCCGAGAGGAACTAAAGAATGCGGTGAAGTACCCATTCAATCGGATATTGAAACTATGAAACGTTAAAAATAATTCCTGTAAGTCGTTACTATTCAGTTGCCTCCATGCTTCCTATTTTCTGTTTATACTTTGGTGAATGTAAACAATGTGATCAACAGGGTTACGAATCAAACACGATAATATCTGCTGATGCTCTTAGTACAAAACAACACACACAAAATCAGAGTCCCGATGAAGTGTGTAGACCCAAAACGACTGATTACTGTTTTCAAGAGTTCCTCCAGCATGCTACCCTTTGTTACTAAAAGCTTCTCTGGCGTCAGCCCACCATTCTCACGATAATATTGATGCTTGAAATGAAGCCTGAGACATTTAAGGATTTGTATTCAGACATTACCTGATCGAGATGAACAACTGACGACCTTCATTCAAGGGTTTACTCCTGATTTGTTGTTCCATAGAGTCAATCCAGTTCATCTGGAGCGGGTAGAATCTAAGCGTACACTTGATCAATAGGCAATAGGAATGATAGTGGAAACTCTGAAACAGTGACAAATGCATTAATGGAGCCTAAATTATTGGAGAAAATTCTTCGAGATTGGATTGTTGAGTGCTCGGTGAGAGAAAATCACGGCAATTCTATGGCTTTTTGCGGGTAAGTCGTGCCTTACATACAACTTGATTTTCTTTGAGGAGGTGACAAAGCAAGTTCAGCTGTGGATGCTGGGTATATGTAATTGTCTGAGGAGCCTGACAAGAGTCCACGTCACAGACGCATTCAGAATTCCCGAGGCCTGGGATTCATCGAAACATGGCTGACTGGATTTGTAATTATTCTGCCCATGAGGCACCTACTGGTTATAGATGGAGCATTTCCAACAAATCTGTTATGGAGCCCTGCTATTTGTGATTTCTGTAAATGACTTTGAAGAGGAAGTGTATAGTTGTGTTGCTAAGTATCAGTTTGGGACACCACGTGGCTTAGCTACTCCAGCTCGAGGCGTTGGAATTCCTCGTTCAATGCCAGCTTCCTCTGGAATGAGTCTGTGAGCACTCTGGATCTCCTTTCCCCTGCCAAATTTAAATAGAGTAGATTAACTGGTCATTATAGATTTCCTAGCGACGAGGCCAGATTTAAATCGGGGTCGCTGGGCACCGTGACTCATTGTGCTTTAAAGAGCTATTACCTCTATATGTTTAAAATAAACAAATATTAAATCAATAAATAATACGAAGGTTGGTGGAGTTGTGAATAGTGTAGAACGTATTTAACGATTATAATGGGACACCTACACGTTGCAGAGCTGGGCTGAGAACTGGCAAATGGAGTTCCATCCGGAAAAATGTGAGGTACTACGGAATGAAAAGTCAAACTGCATTACAGAGTACAGATGGCAGAATTCAGTGGCAATATGGAAAAACGGGCGGGATTTGATCGTGCTTTGGAAGCCCACAGATCCCTTAAGCTTTCCTCATATGTTAATTGGGTGGTTATGAAAGCTTTTGATGTGTTGGTCTTCATTATTCCGGGCATTAAGTTGAAGAGCCACGTGACATTATTACAAATCTACAAAACTCTGATTCACCACACGAAATATTGTGTTACCTTCGGGTCGCCTGATTATCGGAAGCATGTGGTAACTTTTTAGATGGTGCAGAGGGTATTTGAAATGATTCAGCCTTAATTAGAGAACCCGTACGGACCCCTTTTCTTCCCGGGCGTCTCTAAAACTTGGTCGCTAGTCCTCGATGGCAGGCACCCAACGCAGCACCGAAATTATTACTGTTCTCCAGCCGCGTACGTCTGAGGATTACACACTTTGTTCCCGCCAAATCGGTTGAGATTAAGATGTCTCTCCCGCTCAAGCTCTGGATTTTGTGAATCCTGTGTCATTTAGAGCTCGTTGCCAGGAAGTTACAGACCGCACACTGTATCTAATTCAATGCTGTATAAAAATGAATATCAACTTCAATAAAGGGTTACTAAATCAGATAAAAGCAAAACAAAAGACCAATTATAATTAAACAGACAAATATGCACACATTGGAACTCAACTCTTCCATAAGTCATATTCGTCGATTGTGAGTAGTCTGCCGCACCTTGCTCCATCGACCCATGGTCATTACCGTATCGAATCTACGACCCGTTGTTCCCTCTTCATCTCTTGACGATCGAAACCAAAGGCTCACACCGGTGTCAGGCACAAAAAAAAGGTTCCTCCACCTTCTCTCCTGATTGGATGGCTCACATTTCTCAGCTCCCTTCATCTCTGACAACCCAAACACTGTTTCTAAAGAAAGACCATTACATGGGTTATCCTACAACGTTAGCAGTGAAACCTTTACGAAGGAGTTACACTCTCCCCAAGCTAAACATAATCGTTTTCCCTGGACTTTGACATAACTGATCCCCCTTCATGAACAAGCCCGATTTTGAAAGGAATTTCGCTGTGTCAGTCCTTTTGATCCAGGGGAAAATGGCAGTAACATATCTCAAAATGGAGAATAGCACAACACAAGCTTTCCGGTGCTTCATGGTCCGAACTATCTGGGGAACTCCAGACTCACATTTACTTCTCTGGTCGCATCCTAGTTTGTTTTTTCTGTCTACACGGGGATGGGTCTCCCTGTCTGTTACTCTCGCCTCCAGAAAATTCAGACCCCCTTGTCGTTTGGCTTATCTCAGCTTCAGCTCCTGTTAATCTCAAGTCCAGTCTCCCGTAATTTTCGAACCGAAACTCTATCTGCCACAGCTAGGTCCCCCCATTTCACCTGCATTAAAGTTGGTGGAGTTGGGAATCTCTTCAGCTGTACTTAGGGAGTTTGCAAAGGGCTGCGTAGCCCATTCGCCCATCCTCTGATTCGGTAATACATTCAGTAGTTAGGTCCTGCCCAGATCTTTCCGCTGCTTGTCCTTCAGCTCTCCCACGTCGCCGAAGAGTCCTGTTATTGAGTGTAGGGACCAGGTCAGTCTCAGGCTCAACACACACCTCTTGTCACAGAGGCTGAAGGCGTTTCCGATACAGAATCTTAACAAGCCCATTCCCATTCTGTGGTTTCACCCGGAAAAATAATAAGTTTGGCATCTGACTCTCCACTGCACAGGACGCATCCGTGCAGCGATCAACGAACTGATGCATCCCAGGTTTCCCAAGAAGACTCCGTCTCCAGGCATGAGCTGGGAAAACATAACCTTCTGATCGCACCTCTTCTTATTCCCTCAATATTGCTTGGTAGCCGCGACCTCCGCTAGTTCATGGGTCCTTTTCAGTTCTTTCCAGATATCAGACACAAACTTTGTGTGAACACCCTACCCGCCAGTCCCAAAACAGAGGTTAACGTATAGCCTTTCCTCGCGTCCAAACATCTGGTAAAATTGCGAGTACCTGGTGGCTTCACTCACAGCACAGTTATAGCAGTTGTCCAGATGCCCAATATGTTGAATCCACCATTTCTTCCAACCGATCTCCAAAATTCCTAGCACGTTTAGTAATGTCCGTTTGAAGCTCTCGGGCTAAGGATCACCCTGTAGGTGAGAAGCGGTTGTCCTCGACTTGGAGCTCCTGGCTTTCCCCCGATCTCAACTTAGATCAGGGGTGACCACGTCTTTGTTGCAGCCCCTAGACTAATGAACAGCATTACCCCCCACAACACATCTGCCCCCCCTCATCGACTCTTTTAATTCCAGGCGTAATACTTACTTTTTATTCACTAACTTTGAAAGCACTTCATCAACCGATTCTCCTTTGTCTATCTTACTTTTTACTTCCTCAAAGAATTTCAACATACTTATCAAGAAGATTTTCCCTCGAAGACAACATGCTGAGAGTGGCCGATTTTATCACGTGCCTCGAAATACCCTGAAAACACATCCTCGATGACTGATTCCATTATCTTCCCAATCTGTGGGGCCGAAAATTTCTGTTCTTCCACCTCTTTCCCTTCTTGAAGAGTGGAGTGACATTTCCAAATTTCCAGACTTCCAGAACCATACAAGAATCCAATGTTTCTAGAAATATCATTACTGAACCCCTCCACAATCTCTTCAGCTACCTGTTTCAGAACTCTGGGATGTACACCATCTGGTCCAGGTGACGTATTTACCTTCATTCATTTCTGTTACTCCAGAACCTTCTCCCGAGTAATGTAACTTTACACACTTCTGACCACTGACATCTGGGCTTCTACCGCTAATATCTTCTATAGTGAAGACTGATGCAGAATACTTATTCAGCTCATCCACCGGCTCCTTGTCCCCTATTACCTCCCCACAGCTACGTTTTCCAGTGGTCCGATATCCACTTTCAACTCTCCTTCATACTTTCCTCCTTTACAAGAAACATTTGGTATTCTCTTTATTACTAGTTAGCATAACTTCGCATTCCATATTTCGCTTCTCAATTACTTAGTACCCTTTTGGTGCTTTCCAAAAGTTTCCTAATCCCCTAACTTGCCACCATTGTTTGATCTGTTATATGCCCTCCCTTTGGCTTTCATGTTGGCTTTCCCTTCTCATTGTTTCATCTTGTCTTTGGAATACTTCTTCCTCTTTGGTACATATGGCTTATCCTGTGCTTTCCGAATTGCTTCCAGAAATTCCAGTCATTCTGTCGTCATCCCTGCCAGTGTTGTTTTCTAAACAATTTTCGACATACCTTCTCTCTGTAATTCTCTTTTTCTTCTACGGAAGTCAATGTTCATGCCATCAGGTTGGAGACTACCCAGCTGGTATAAAAGGTGTTGATCCTCCAACCTGAGTGTGGCTTCATCTTAACAGTTGAGGAGTCCATGGATAGACATATCAGAATGGGAATGGGACGTGGAATTAAAATGTGTGGCCACAGGGAGACACTGCTTTCTCTGGCGGACAGATAAACGGTCTCCCAGTCTGCGTCGGGTCTCACCAATATATAAAAGTCCGCACCGGGAGCACCGGACGCAGTATACCACACCAACCGACTCACAGTTGAAGTGTCACCTCACCTGGAATGACTTCTCCAACTTCTGTTAATTTTCCTTCTTAACCCATCCCTGATATATTTAGTTTTTCCTCCCATTTTTTCTCTCTCTCTCTCTGCCAATCACTCTGCCTGTTCTTCATCTCCCTCTGGTACTCCCTTCCCCCTTACTTTCTCCCTAGGCCTCCCGTCCCATGATCCCTTCCCTTCTCCAGCTCTGTATCCCTTTTGCCAATCATCTCTCCAGCTCTTAGCTTCACCCTACCCCCTCCGGTCTTCTCCTATCATTTCGAATTTCCCCTCCCACTCCTACTATCAAATCACTTACTAGCTTCCCTTTCAGTTAGCCCTGGCGAAGGGTTTCGGCCCAAAACATCGACAGTGCTTCTTCCAATAGATGCTGCCCGGCCTGCTGCATTCCACCAGCATTTTGTGTGTGTTGCTTGAATTTCCAGCATCTGCAGATTTCCTCGTGTTTGCTTTTCAGGTTAACTCCCAATGTCATTCTTCCTCAGCCCAGAGATTAGAGGGGCACAGAACATCTGACAGAACTGCAGTCAGCTCGACTTCAACAGTCTGCAGAAAATTCAGGGGAAACCTCTTCACCCACAGAGAGGTGACTGTTTGGAACCGATCACAACAGGGAGAGCGAGAGATGAACAACAGGGGAGGATTTAAAAGGACTGACGTGGAACTGAATCACTGGCAGGGTCGAGCCGGCCTGAGTTGACTCTCTACTGTACACTAGGTGAGTTATAAATTCACTAAATACCAGAGACTGAGTTCAAAATAGAACTGATTTATTTGTCTCAGATCCAGAATATTAAACTCCAGTCCCATTAATGGTGAATGTGCAGCAGAAGAGACTCCTCCCATGTCCAGTGACCAGGGTACAGAACTGGGTGTAGCAAGCAACAGCAATAATTGCAAAATTCAGCACCGACAGTCACTCTCGAAATTGCATTCAGCAACGGCGATGGACAAATATCCAGCATGCACCTCATTGAAACTTTCTCCCCAGTGTGAACCCGGTAGTGTGTCACAAGGTTACACAACTGAGTGAATCCCTTCCCACATTCACAGCAGGAGAGCGGCCTCTCCCCAGTGTGAACTCAATGATGCACATTTTGTTAATTTTGCTCAGAGAATCTCTTCCCACAGTTTGAACAGGTGAACGTCCTCTACCCAGTGTGAATTCGCTGGTAAACGTGCAGGTTGGATGATTGCATGAACCCCTTCCCACATTCTGAGCAGGTAAATGGCCTCTGTCCAGTGTGACCTCTCTGACGTACCTTCAGTTGAGATGAACAAGTGAATCCCTTCCCACAGTCTGAGCTGGTGAACGGCCTCTCTCCAGTGTGAACTCGCTGATGTACTTTCAGTTGAGATGAGCAAGTGAATCCCTTTCCACAGTCTGAGCTGATGAACGGCCTCTCCCCAGTGTGAACTCTTTGGTGTGCCAGCAGATCAGATGACTGAGTGAATGCTTTCCCACATTTCGAGCAGGTGAACGGCTTCTCCCCAGTGTGAACTTGTTGGTGACTGTTGATTGGGTAACGGACTGAATTCCTTTCCACAGTCTGAGCAGGTGAATGGTTTCTCCCCTGTGTGAACTTGTTGGTGACTCCGTAGGTGGGATGATTGAGTGAATCCCTTTCCACAGTCTGCACAGGTGAATGGCCTCTCTCCAGTGTGAACTCGCTGATGTACCTTCAGTTGAGATGAACAAGTGAATCCCTTCCCACAGTCTGAGCAGGTGAATGGCCTCTTTTCAGTGTGAACTCGCAGGTGAGCCATTAGGTCAGAAGATTGAGTGAATCCTTCCCCTCAAATTCAGCAGATGACCAGCCTCTGGCCAATGTGAACTGACTGGTGTGTCCACAAGTGGGAAGACAAAATGAATCCTTTCCCACACAGAGAACAGTTGGATGGCCTTGCCCAGTGTAAACTTGCTGATGTACCTTCAGTTGAGATGACCGACTGAATCTAGTCCCACTGTCTGAGCACGTGAATGGGTTACCCCTGTGTAAAATGAAGGCTGTGCCAGTCGTTCAGATGACCGAGTGAATCCCTCCCCACAGTCTAAGCAGGAAGGATGATCGAGGGAATCCCTTGCTCCACTTCGTAAATATCTGGACAGAGACAACAAAACTGGCATGTTGTGCTTGAGATTCCCGTAGATAAATCCTTTGTCATTTTTAACCTGTGAAAAGATTTTCAAAATCCATCAACGGGTGTAGGACAACATTTCAAATGAGATCACTGGAGTTGCCAAGGTGTGATCTGACATCACACTGTTACAGTGAAGTTCAACCGAAGTTAGACAGAGAAATAATCTTCTAACTGGGTGCAGTGCTGGTATCTGGAATGACAATCAAATTCTCTAATTCTCTTCCTGTCTCTACAAGAATGGGGCATTTCTGCCGTCTCCAATCTTTGACCTGGCTCAGTCTGACTCTCTCCATTGGTATTATTCCCTGATCCCAGTGAGCTCCATAAGTGTCTAGCCCCACAGTAACTGAAACACACTCATGCAGTACTCGTTGTGGACGTGCAGCTGCGATTATCTTTTATGCACTGTTAATTTAAAGTGCCACAGTTTCATGAAATGTAAATATCTCCTGACCTGGCTGGAGGCATAGTGGCATCAGTGCGGAATTCGGGACGAAAGATCCCGATTTCAAATCCAGCCAGCTCCCCTGCACACTTTCCATCCGTCGTAAGCTGGTGATTTCTTTGGAATCTCACCCGGCCGAAAGCAATGGCAAACCACTGCTGTAACTTGCCTCGGACGCGGTTCCCCATTACAACAGAGAGGCGTGAAGGGAAACCATCCGCTAACCGGAGAAACTCCGGATGCAACGTACCGTTCCTTAAATGTCCCCTACTCAGATGTGTGTTTGGTCTGCACAGCTGTTAAAAGGAATTCCAGTGAATGTTAGTATTATTTAAGGTTCCTGTCACAGTCATGGAAAAGTACAACACGGAAACAGGCCCTTTGGCCCATCTAGCTTGTGTTGAACTATTTAAACTGTCTAATCCCGGACCCCTGCCATCCAGGTACCTATACAGACACCTTACATGTTGAAATTGAGCTCGCATGCACCACTTGGGCTGTCTGCTCATTCCACACCCGGATGACCGTCTTTGGAAGATTGGTATTATTCCCTTTGGAAGATGTTTCCCCTCATGTTCCCCTTAATGTTTCACATTTCACACTTAACCCATGGCCTCTGGTTGTAAAGCCACCCCATCTCAGTGGTAAAAGACAGCTTGCATTTACCCCATCTCTCACACTCATAATGTTTGTACACCTCCATCAAATTTCCCCTCAATCTTCTATATTCTAAGGAATAAAGCCCAGACCTGTTCTATCTCTCCTTATGACCCAAACCCACCAGACCTGACAATATCCTTGCAAATTTTAACTCTTTCAACCTCGTTTACATCTTTCCTGCAGGTAAGTGACCAAACTGCACACACTACTCAAAATTCGGCCTCGCCAATATCTTGTACAACGTGAACATATAAACCATCTCCTGTACTCAGTACTTTGGTTCATGAAGGCCAATGAGCCAAAATCTTTCTTTCCATTCCTATCGAACTGTGACACCACTTTCAGTGAAATATAGAACTGTATTCCCAGATTTCTTTCCTCTACAACACTGCTCAGTGCCCGACCAGTCACTGTGTAAGAACTACCCTATTAGGTCCTACCAAAGTGCAAAACCTCACACTTGTCTGCATTAAATTCCATTTTCCATTTCTCAACACAATTTTTAGCTGATCCAGTTTGCACTGCAAGCCATGATAGTCTTCTCGCCGTCTGCTGAATCCCTAGTCTTGGTTTCATCTACAAATTTGTTGATCCAGCTAATCATGTTATGATCCACATTACTGATATGGATGACAAACAACAAAAGCTCCAGCACTGATCTCTGTGGCATAGCACTAGTCACAGGCCTCCAGTCAGAGAGGCAACCATCTGCTACCACACTCTGGCTTCTCCCAAAGCCAGTGTCTCGTCCAGTTTACTATCTCAACTTGAATACTAAGTGACTGAACCTTCTTGACCCACCTCTCATATGAGACTTCGTCAAGTGCCTTGTGTAGGTCCATGTGGACAACATCCACTGCCTTGCCTTCATCCACTTTCCTGATACCTTCCTCGAGAGACTCTATAACATTGGTTAGACATGACGTATCATGCACAAAGACATGTTGTCTGTCCTTAATCAGTCCACATCTATACAATTACTTATATATCCAGTTCTTGCACATACATTCCAATAATTTTCCCACTACGGATGTCAAGATCACCAACATACAATTTCTTAGTTTATTTTAGAGCCTTTCTTGAACAGAGGAACAACATTGGTTGCCCTCCAATCCTCCAGTACCTCACCTGTCACTAAGGATGATTTAAATATCTGTGCTTATGCCCCGACAATTTCTACATTTGTTTTCAGCATGGTTCTAGGGAACAACTTGTCAGGCCGTGGGGATTTATCCACGCTAATTTCCCTTGAGACAGCAAACATCTCTGTCTCTGTAATCTGTACAGGGTCTATGAAGTTGAGGCTGCTTTGCCTCAATTCTATAGACTCTGTGTCCGTCTCCAGTATAAATATGGATGCAAAAAAATCTCCCTGATCTATTTTGTTACCTCATATGGATTACCATTCTGATCTTCCAGAGGATTATTTCTTTCCCTTGCAATCTTTTTGCTCTTAACATATCTGCAGAATCCATGAGGATTCTCCTTCACCTTGTCTACTGGGCAACCTCATGCCTTCTTTTATTTCTTTCATAAGTGTTCACCTGAATTTCCTGTACCTCACAAGTACCACATTTGTTCCTATTTGCCTGTACCTCGCATGAAGCTCATTTTTATTGATCTGGGAGATGTAAACCAAAAGGGTGATAGAGCTGCATGGTGGGAAGTGGGGGTAGAGTGTGGTGTTAAACTAAAGTTGCAGGGGGAATGGGAGCCTTTATAGCATAACAGATTGTGGAGGGGTTGTGGAGACAGATGTTGTTCAGTGCTCAGACAAAGTCAGGAATGAAAAATTTGAGCAATTTGCAGTGAATATGCTGAGCCCTGTATATTTCAATAAATGGAGCAGCGTAGAAAAGGTGGATGCGTTTAGGGTGCTGGAAATACTTAATAATGGACGCTACGTTTCAGAGATACCGCTCCCTAAAAATGTCCTGAGTACTTTGTATGCTCGTGCCCAAGATGTAGCTGACTAGATTTACAACTTCTGCAGTTTCACTCGGTCCTGTGCAGTAGCCCGGCCACACCAGACAGTGATGCAGCCTGTCAGAATGCTCTCCACGGTAAAACTATAGAAGGTTTTGAGTGCATTTGTTTTCGAGTGCTTGTGTGGCAACTTATCAAAAGCCTTCTGAATATCCAGATAAATGTCGTTCAATGGCTGTCCTTTGTCCACCCTGCTTGGTATTTCCTCGAATAGCTCTAAGAAATTTGTCAGGACATGTTTCCCTGACAGAATCCATGCTGACTTTGACTTATTTAATCATTAATCTCCAAGTACCCAGAAACATCCTTAGGAATAGACTCCAAAACTTAACCAACCACTGAGGATAGGCTAACTAACCTATGATTTCCGTTCTTTTGACTTCCTCCCATCTTAAAAAGTGGTGTGGCATTTGCAAGTTGCCAGTCCTCCGGGGCCATGGAGGATCAAGTAATCCCTGAAAGACTGGAAGCAATGCAGCCGTTCTCTCTTCAGCAACCAGTTCTCTCAGGACTGCGGGATGTTGTCCGCTTGGTGCAGGTGACATCCACCTTCAAACTCTGAGCTTAACCTGCACATTTTCCTTTGTAATAGCAAAGTCACTCTCTCCTGCCTACTGACACTCACGGCCCTCTGGGACACTGCTCGTGTTTTCCACACTGAAGACTGATGCACGGCACTCATTATCTTCATCTGCCATTTTATTGTCCCCCATTAGTATCACACCAACATCACTTTCCACTGATCCAGTATCAACCCTCATCTCCCTTTTACTCTGAATAACTGAAAATTAATTTTGGTATTCTGCTTTATATTATCGGCCAGTCTGCCGACGTATTTCATCTTTTCCCTTATTATTGCTTTGTATTTGCCCTTTGTTGGAAGTTAGAAGCTTCTCTGTCATCCAAGCTCCTACTTACTTACCTGTCTTTCTGCAAATTCATTACCTATTATGTAATCCTTTACTTCCCATTTCAGTCATGGTTTCCTACCATTTCCAGTTGGGAACTTCTTCCTCTGCGGGGTATACCTATCGTGCGCTTTGAGAACTATTCCCAGAAACTTCAGTCGTTTCTCTCCTGTCATCCCCGCCAGTATCCCTCTGCAATCCAGCTAGGCAAGCTCCTCTCTTATGCCTTTGTAATTCACGAGAGAAAATATTGTTTTTTTATTATTCACTATATCATTTAGCAACAGGCTTTGTCCCTTAAATATTAAAAACGCTGTATATCTTATTATTGTTTATAACAAGTTAAATGATGGGTCTTGGAGGTTTAATTCTGGCATGAAATTTGAGCTGCTTAATTTAAAAATGGTAATTATTAGTTATTTTTATAACTTGAACAATCAGCTCCATAAAAGTGCCAGTTCTTACTCAAAAATCGGCAGTGCACGATGGTTCTCTAATAAAGGAAGTTCTTTGGCAGTTAAATTTAATTATATGGGTTGCTGAAGGTGGAAGCCGGTTCCTGAAAGGAACAATCCTGCCTGACAAACCCACTGCAATTGTTTGAGGAAATTACAAGCAGGGCAACAGAGGAGATGCAGTAGACGTTGTGTACTTGGATTTTCAGAAGGACAAGGTGTCGCACATGAGGCTGCTCAGCAATATAAGACCCATGGAATTATAGGGAAGTTATTCTAGTGGGTGGAGCATCGGCTGGTCGACAGAAAACAGAGAGTGGAAATAAGGGGATCCTATTCTGGCTTACTGGCAGTTGCCAGTGGAGTTCCACAGTGGCCAGTGTTCGGACCGCTGCTTTTTACGATATATGTCAATGATATGGACTACGGTATTAATGGATGTTTGGCTAAATTTGCCGATGATACAAAGATAGGTGATGGAGCGGGTAGTGTTGAGCAAACAGAGACCCTGTAGAGAGACAGTTATTATCGGGAAGTGGGCTGAGAAGGAGCAAATGAAATATAATGTTGGGAAGTAAAATGTAAAGGGAAGGGAATGTTGGGAAGTAAAATAATTCAAAATTAGAGATAATTAGATCAGGAAATAATTGAAAATGCAGAGATGCAAAGACACTTGGAAGCCCTTGGGCAAGATACCACATCGGTTACCCTCCAGGTTGAGTCGGTTGTGAAGAAGGCGAAAGCAATGTTGGTATTCATTACTGGAGATATAGAATATAAGAGCAGGGATGTGATGATGAGGCTCTATAAGGCACTCTTGAGACCACACTTGGAGTACAGTGTTCAGTTTTGGGCTCCTCATTTTAGAAAGGATACACTGACAGAGGAGACTGTTCAGAGAAAATTCGCGAGAATGATTCCAGGAATGAAAGATTTACCGTACGGGGAACGTCTGGCACCTCTTGGGCTGTATTCCCTGGAATTCAGGAGAATTGGGGTGGGGTGATCTCATATAAACATCCGATTGTTAAAGCACCCGAACAGATTAGTTGTGGCAAAGTTCATTCCCATTGTACGGGATCCTTGGACAAAAGGGCAGAACTTCAGCAGAGAAGGACGTCCTTTTGGAGCGGAGATGCGGAAAAATTAGTTTAGTCAGAGGGTAGTCAATCTATGGGATTTGTTGACACAAGCGTCTGTGGAGGCCAGGCCAGTGGGTGTAATTAAGGCAGAGATAGATAGTTTCTTGATTAGCCAGGGCTTCAAAATATCTGTGGTGAAAGCACAGGTTGGGAATGACTGATGAAGTGGATCAGCCCATGTTTGAATGGCGGAGCAGACACAATTGGGCGAATGCCCTATTCCTGTTCCTATTTCTTATGTTCTTATGGGAATTATTTCAAAGAAAAACACCGCACCCAACCCACCATCCCGTCCAAGAAGAACAACACCCCGATCCGCAAACCACCTTCCCCCACCGCGCGAAATGGAACGGGAACATTTGCTTCGTGTTCCGAAAGAAACAACCTCTCTCCGCACGAATAAGGAACATGATTTCCCACAACTTACTCTGTGTGTGTGTGTGTGTGTGTGTGTGTGAGAGTGTGTGTGTGTGTGTGTGTGTGTGTGTGTGTGTGTGTGTGTGTGTGCGTGTGTGTGTGTGAGTATGCGCATATGCACGCGCGTGCGTGTGAACTGTATAAGTGTCATTAATCTGTGACAAAGATCTCTCCTTGTAAGTAAACACACAGTTATTATTGCTGACCGATACTTTACTGAGGTATTACCCAGGAATTTTGATGTAATTATATTCAATCGAACCAAACACATATCAGACACAATGGATTGAATTAAGTTGTTTGTTCAAGTGACTGTAACTAAGAAACTATCTCCGGAGACCGAACCGCCGTATAAATGATGGACTTTTCGAATGTATCAGGTCAGAGTGTCTGCGGAGCTGTGAATCCAGGAGCAACAGAAGTCACAGATTGTCACTGAAATGGTGTATCCAGTCATCACGCGGATAGAGGAAGTTTACTATCCTTTTATTTCGGCATTTGGAATTCCCGGTAAGCTGCAGTGTCAGTTGTCGTTGTTGGGAAATGAAGTTTAATTCCAATGCTGGGACTGTTTCTGTCGCTTATTTTCGCTGGCACCTGTCAGTCCCACTGTTCCACATTTCAGGAGTGGAATGGCAACACCGATTTGTGGATTCTGATATCTGGATCGAAAAACAAACCGCCTCAGAAATACACCGAAACGACCAGAATTGTGGAATTCAGCGGGGTAGACAGCGTTCTTACTGCAGTTTCTGTTCAGTGACGGGATGTTCATGTCTCTGTTCTTTGGGTCTTGAAGAAGCTGCACTGTAGGTGTAAATATTGTGTTTATACAGACTGTGGAGATTATACCAATTGATTGCCTGCACTTGTGTGCGAGCACTTGTCAGAGTTCGGTGTAACAATCAAACATTTAATAACACTTTAGCGAATGTAAGGAGTTCCGTGTTGTAGCATGAAACCTGAGGATGTTTGATAAACCTGTGCTGTATGACTGCGTGTGAAGCCGTTGATGGACAACACAATGAAGAGCTTGCTGAACCAAATGTCACAACCGACGTGTTACTTCACAGTTGCCAACACTGGGAAATTTATTCTTTTATACCGGTCGTTGAATTCCTCTGGCCTGCCTTCGTGTGATGGATTCAACGGGAGGCGTCATGTTTGTCTGTGAGGTTGTGACCGACAGCGCTGTATCTATTGGAATCAGTCAATGTTCTGTTGTAAAGTCAGTGAGGTGCCAAATGGTGGAATAGGAAACAAACTCAGGGAGGCTGAAAACACTAATCCCCAGGCAGCTTGTGAGGAAAGAGGGTTCTCTGAGAGCTGTTCTGGGGAGAAATACTTTAACTGTTTTTCCGCATAATCCGGTTTGCTGGATGAGTGTGTCCAGCATTTCATATTTCCCTTCCACCCTTCGGTGTTTTGACAGGAAGTGCCCTGGAAGCTGCTGTATCAGTAATGGACAACCATCCTGGATGTATTTCATACATACCAGACGCAGAAGGGACCGGTAGAAAATGTTCCAGACAGTATTGATTCTGAGGAGATAGTTGCCATATTTTAACTTTCAGCTACTACTTCACATTCCGGAAATCGTTAAGGAATCCATATTCAGATCTTATTTGAATTTGTTTTACTTTTTAAACTCCTTGTTTGCTCGCCAGCTCTGCGCACGCTCTCGGCCGCTAACTGCAACAATGATGTTGAAATATTACGGGATCCCCTCACACTGCTGCATTGGCTTCTGCTCAGAATTTTCTTATCTTGCTGTTCCCTGTCTCCCTTCCAGCAAACTTGGTGGCGATTGTGATCCTGATCCGCGGAAAGTGCGGACTCTCCAAATGTGTCTCTCGCTACATGGTGGGAATGGCAGCGGCCGATCTCCTGGTCGTTATCTCCGATCCGCTGCTGAGGTGGACTGCTTTGTATCATTTTCACCGGTCGTTCCTGATCATCACTCCTGTGTGCAGACTGGGTAGATGGCTGATTTTTGCCAGCACTGCGATCTCTGTCTTGCTGACTGTCGCTTTTACCGTCGAACGATTTGTGGCTATTTGCTGTGAGAAGCTGAAAACAAAATATTGCACCGAGAGGACGGCGGCTGTGGTTATCGGGACAGTGAGTGTGCTGGCCTGTTTGGAGAGTGTCCCCTGGGGCTTTGCATACCAGCCTTTAATAATAATTGCTGGTGTACCATGGTATTGTGTTTATACACCGAGCTACAGGAACTCCCCCTCATGGGCGGCATTTACGATGTTTCACCGCACTTTAACCCCTTGTGTCCCATTCTTTCTGATGTTGTTGTTCAATATTCTGACCGTCAGGCGGATTCTGGCGGCCAGTCGAGCCCGCAGGGGGCTCCGGGGACAAAAGAGTGGAGAGAATGACAAGGACCGGGAGTTGGAGAACAGGCGCAAATCCATCGTTTTGCTCTTCAGCATTACCGGTAGTTTCATATTGTTGTGGGTACCGCAGGTGGTATTTTATATCTATCAACGGATTTCAAAGAGTGATGTTTATTATTCTGTCACGGATCCCCGTTACATCACAGAATACACATCGGGAATGTTGCAGGTTCTCAGTTCCTGCACCAACACGTGTATTTACGCCCTGACTCAGAGCAAATTCCGAGGAGAACTGAAAAATGCGGTGAAATACCCACTGAATTGGATTTTGAATCTCATGAAAGGTTACAAATAAATGTCTTAAAGTATTAGAATTTAGCTGCCATCCTGCTCCCTTTTCTATACCCCGACTTGTGGGTAAAGGTTAGCAATGTGATGAGCAAAGTTACCAAACAAGAAGATCTGCATTCTCTCTAAATATAAAACAACACACACGCATAATCAGTCACAATGCACACAGTGGGCCTGGAAATTCGACTGTTTACCCAAAGGTTCAAAGGTCCAATTTAATGTCAGAGAAATGTATATAATACACATCCTGAAATGCTTTCTTTTCGCCAACATCTACCGAAACAGAGAAGTGTCTCAAAGAATGAACGACAGTTAAATGTAAACCCCAAATCCCCCCACCCCAGCAAAACTCTCCCCTCTCCCCAGCAAAAACTCGCACCCGCTACTGTACCGAGTACAAGCGTGAACAAGGCGACAACAAAGACACAGACATGTAATTACCCCAAAGATTATCGCATTTCATCCGGTATTCCACAAACCACAGGTTCTTTCTCTCCCTGATAAGGGAGAGCGCGGTGTCGCACATTTCCACAGCGAGCGGGAGACATAAAAACAACCCGCTGTCTTACAATGTTGACCAGTCCGTATTTTCGCTGTTTACGAGCTGTGCGCCTGAAGATCGCAAAGATCTCGGGTCGTCGGCCCACAGCGATCGATTTTCCGATTTCTCGATATCCCGACGACACACGGGTCCCCTGCTGTTGCACTGACCCTCGATCCGAGGGTCGATTCTACCTGTGTTACACACAAGGCCGAACCCTTGCCGTGGCGAACATCAACGGTCGGCCCTGAAACCCGAAGAACCTGTCCCATTCCCTCAAATAACTGAAGTCTGTCTGTAACTCCCGGTCAGAGTCTGCACACGAAACTTGAAAGGGAAAACTAAAGATATCAACGATGGAAATAAAGCTGTTTCCGAAGATGCAAGCAAAGGAGTCGCCGTTTAACGCCATCTTAACTCCGCCTCCGACTCTTTTCCATTGTCGCTGCCTGGTCTACCGCGTTCCTCCAGCATTTTGTGCGCGTTGCCTCAGAGTTACAGAACAGCCGTTTACAGCTGGTCCCGGCCGCTTCAGGGGACTCTGCATCCCCTCTGCATCTCAGCTGCCGCTCCAATCAAATTGAAGACTGGGCGGAACTTTTTCCTCTGCTTTCCGATTCTGTCAAAAATGTCTGATCATGGAGTGTATTTTCCTCTCCATGAAGCACTCCTGCTGCCGACATTACCCGTCCGTCTCTTCTCCCTCCTTTTCTCTTTTTTTGTCTGTCTCTCCCTGTCGGTTCTGCTCCTCTCTGCCACTTTGAACTATCGTCCAGTCTGTGTAGGCACCATATCCGATGCGGATGTTGGTGACCATGGTTTACCATACAGATCTACCCCTCGTTCTTTGGATGAATTCAAATTCCTCGATGTGTAGCCACGTGGCTAGTCCTTTGACGTACATAAATTTAGGAAGGACAACAAAGTTCTAGGGGCATATAGCCCGATGGGAGTTCGGGGAGCTGGGTTAAGCACAATAGGCAGCGATTCAAACAGAGAGAGGAGAAATGTGCTAAAAAATCTATATCTGAATGCACGAAGTGTCAGGAATAAGGCGGATGAGCTTGAAGCCCAGGTGCGAATGGGTAACTATGATGTTGTTGGGATAGCGGAGACATGGCTGCAGGGAGATCAGACATAGGAAATGAATGTACAAGGGTATACGTGCTATCGTAGGGACAGAAATGTGGGCATAGGGGGTGAGGTGGCCCTGTTGGTGAGGAATGATATTCAATCCTTTGCACGGGGGGACATAGGGTCAGGAACAGTAGAGTCTGTGTGGATAGAACTGAGGAACAGTAAGGGCAAAAGGAGCCAAATGGGTGATGACTACAGGCCACCAAACAGTAGCATGAATATTGGGTGCGTTGAATAGCGAGTTAACATTGGCATGTGGCAAAGGTAATGTCGCAGTAGTTATGGGGGATTTCAACATGCAGGTGAACTGGGAGAAACAGGTTGGTGCTGGACCACAGGATAGCGAGTTTGTAGAGTGCCTACAGGATGCATTCTTGGAACAGCTTGTACAAGAGCCGACCAGGGACAAGGCTATTCTGGATTTAGTGTTATGTAATGAAAGGGATTTGATAAACGAACTTGCAGTAAAGGAGCCATTAGGAGGTAGTGATCATAATATGATAAGTTTTTATCTGCAATTTGAGAAGGATAAGGGCAGCTCGGAGGTGTCAGAGTTGCAGTTGAACAGGGGAAACTATGGAGCCATGAGGGAGGAGCTGGCCAAAGTTGACTGGACGGATAGCCTAGCAGAAAAGACAGTGGAATAACAATGGCAGGTATTCTTGGGAATAATGCACAAGGTGCAAAATCAGTTTAGCCCCCAGAGAAGGAAAGATTCAAAGGGGGGAAAGGGTCCACAGTGGTTGACAAAGGAAGTCAGAGATTGCATAGCATTTAAAAAAGGAAGTATGACAGAGCTAAGGTGAGTGGGAGGACAGATGATTGGGAAGTTTTTTAGGAACAACAGAACTTAACTAAAGAGGAAATACGGGGAGAAAAAATGAGGTACGAACGCAAGCTAGCCAGGAATATAAAGGAAGATAGCAAAAGCTTTTTTAGGTATGTGAAGAGAAAGAAGATAGTTAAGAACAATGTTGGGCACTTGAAGAATGAATTGGGTGAAATTGTTATGGGAAACAGAGAAATGGCAGAAGAAGTTAATGAGCACTTTAGATCTGTTTTCACTAAGGAAGACACAAGCAATCTCCCAGATGTATGGATGGGCCAAGGACATAGGGTAACAGAGGAAATGAAACAAATTGACATTAGGAAGGAAACGGTGATGAGAGGACTGATGGGACTGAAGGCTGACAAATCCCCAGGTCCAGATGGTCTGCATCCTAGGGAACTAAAGGAGGTGGACCTGGAAATTGC
Organism: Hemitrygon akajei; assembly: GCF_048418815.1. NCBI lineage: Eukaryota > Metazoa > Chordata > Chondrichthyes > Myliobatiformes > Dasyatidae > Hemitrygon > Hemitrygon akajei. The sequence continues at coordinate 98,303 of NW_027332114.1, read as the reverse complement.
GGATGCATTGGCAATCATTTTCCAATGTTCCTTAGATTCAGGATCAGTTCCTGAGGATTGGAGAATGGCTAATGTTATCCCACTTTTTAAGAAAGGAGGGAGGGAGAAAACAGAGAACTATCGACCTGTCAGCCTGACATCGGTGGTGGGGAAAATGCTAGAGTCCATTATTAAGGATGAAATAATGGCATATCTAGATAATAGTGATAGGATTAAGGCCGAGCCAGCATGGATTAACCAAGGGTAAATCATGCTTGACTAATCTGTTGGAGTTTTTCGAGGATGTAACCAGGAATTTAGACGGGATAGATCCAGTGGATGTAGTGTACCTTGATTTTCAGAAAGCATTTGATAAGGTCCCACATAGGAGATTCGTGGGTAAAATCAAAGCTCAGGGCATCAGGGGTAGGACATTGACATGGATAGAAAACTGGTTGGCAGATAGAAAGCAAACTGTAGCGGTGAATGGGTGTTTCTCGGAATGGCAGGTGGTGACTAGTGGGGCGTCACAGGGCTCGGTATTGGGACCACAACTGTTTACAATTGACGTCAACGATTTAGATGAAGGCATTGAGTATAACATCAGCAAATCTGCTGATGATACTAAGCTTGGTGGCAGTGTGACATGTGAGGAGGATGTTAGGAGAATTCAGGGTGACTTGTATAGGTTGGGTGAGTGGGCGGATACTTGGCAGATGACGTTTAATGTAAATAAGTGTGAAGTTATCCATTTGGGAGTAAGAACAGGAAGGCAGATTATTATCTGAACGGTGTAGAGTTAGGTAAGGGAGACATACAAAGAGATCTAGGAGTCCTTGTTCATCAGTCACTGAAGGTGAATGAGCAAGTACAGCAGGCAGTGAAGAAGGTTAATGGAGTGTTGGCCTCTATTACAAAGGGAATTGAGTAGAAGAGCAAGGAAATCCTTTTGCATTTGTACAGAGCACTGGTGAGACCACACCTGCAGTATTGTGTACAGTTTTGGTCTCCAGGGTTAAGGAAGGACATCCTGGCTGTAGAGGAAGTGCAGCGTAGATTCACGATGTTAATTCCTGGGATGTCTGGACTGTCTTACGCAGAGATGTTAGAGAGATTCTGCTTGTACACGCTGGAATTAAGGAGATTGAGAGGGAATCTGATTGAAACATATAAGATTATTAAGGGATTGGACAAGATAGAGGCAGGAAATATGTGCCAGATGCTGGGAGAATCCAGAACCAGAGGGCATGGTTTGAGAATAAGGGGTAGGTTATTTAAGACAGAGTTAAGGAAAAACTTCTTCTCCCAGAGAGTTGTGTGGGGTCTGGAATGCACTGCCTCGAAAGGCAGTGGAGGCCAATTCTCTGGATGCTTTCAAGAAGGAGTTAGATAGGTATCTTATGGATAGGGGAATCAAAGGAAATGGGGACAGGGCAGGAACCGGGTATTGATGGTAGATGATCAACCATGATCTCAAAATGGCGGTCCTGCTCGAAGGGCCGAATGGTCTACCTCTGCAGCTATTGTCTATTGTATTTTGTCTATTGTCTATAAGCTGAGGTCTTCCTCTCGGTTTATTCCCCTCGATGTTTCCAGAGATTCTGAGTTTTTCCAGTTCATCTTTCCACATCATGTGTCCTGGGAGTCTGAATCCTCTTATTGTTGGTATGTTGGTATCTTCCAGTAACAGATTCCTAACGGTTTTACGAATGGCGACAGAGTACCTTTTTGTTTATTTATAGTTGTGAATGTGTGTGTGTGTGTGTGTGAGAGAGAGAGAGAGAGACAGACAGACAGAGAGAGAGAGAGAGAGAGAGAGAGACAGACAGAGAGAGAGAGAGAGAGAGAGAGAGAGAGAGAGAGAGAGAGAGAGAGAGAGAGAGAGAGAGAGAGAGAGAGAGAGAGAGAGAGAGAGAGATTACTGCTGTGCACCATAGAACAAATGAGGACATGGGAACTGATGTGTTCAAATTCTGCTCAGTATCAACACGACGCTGTCAGCGCAGATGCTCCCCAAGACAAAGAAAAATCGAATAATGAGCACCGTCTAACACCCAATGTACAGTAAACATAGAAAAGATGAAATATCTGGTTAATCAAGTCAGATACATAAAGGAATAAACCAAAATACTTTATCAAATATACAGTGTAAGAGAAGCAAGAAATGATAACGGCCACTGTACAATGACACTGGTGAGTGAGTTATACAGGTCAAAGGAATATCTGATGAACTCAATAACTATTATGCCTCAGCCTTCACTGTGAAATACACCAGCAGTATAATGTGGAGTGCCGGAGTGGGTGCGATTGCTCTTGCTAATGAGTAGGTGTTTAGGATGCTGGTAGATAAGTCACCTGGAAAATATCGTCTGCACACTAGGCTTCTGAATGAGGTAGTTGAGGCGATCCTGAAGTTATTAGCAATGACCGTTGAAGAATCACTAAATTCTGGAATTATTGCAGCAGACTGGAAAATGGCAAATGTTCCTCCGCTTTCAGAAGGGAAGGAGACAAAAATAGGTGATTATAGGTGAGTTCGCCTGTTCTTCAAAGACCTAATCAGAGTTATGACCTCAACACAATGACAGAAACATAGTAACATAGAAAATCTACAGCGCAATACAAGCGCTTTGGCCACTAAGTTGTGCCGAACGTGTCCCTAACTTAGAAATTACTAGGCTTACCCATAGCTCTCTATTTTACTAAGCTCCATGTACCTATACAAATGTCTCTTAAAAGGCCCTACCGTATCCGTCTCCACCACCGTTGCCGGCAGCCCATTCCACGCACTCACCATTCTCTGCTTAAAAATACTTATCCCTGACAACTCCTCTGTACCTACTCCCAAGCACCTTAAACCTCTGTCCTCTTGTGGCAATCATTTCAGCCCTGGGGAAAAAGCCTTTGACTATCCATATGATCAATGCCTCTCATCATCTTATACACCTCTATCAGGTCACCTCTTATACTCTGGCGCTCCAAGGAGAAAAGGCCGAGTTCACTCTGCCTGTTTTCATAAGGTGTGCTCCCCAATCCAGGCAATATCCTTGTAAATCTCCTCTGCACCCTTTCTATGGCATCCGCATCTTCCTGTAGTGAGGCAACCAGAACTGAGCTCAGTACTCCAAGTAGGGTCTGAACAGGGTCTTGTATAGTTGCAACATTACCTCTCGGCTCCTAAATTAAATTCCACGATAAATGAACGCCAATATACCGTATGTCTTCGTAACCACAGAGTCACCCTGCGCAGCTGCTCTGAGCGTCCTATGGACTCTGACCCCAAGATCCCTCTGACCCTCCACATAGCCAACAGTCTTATAATTAATACTATTTTCTGCCATCATATTTCACATACCAAAATGAACCACCTCACACCTATCTGGGTTGAACACTATGTGCCACTTTTCAGCACAGTTTTGCATCCTATCAGTTTCCCGCTGTAACCTCTGACACTGCAAGGTCCCGCTTCCTGGATTCAGACTTTTCTCTGGTCCTGCTCAGGAACTTAACTTGTTAGGGGGTGCATTTTTCTCCATCACCATGTACGACTATTAGGATTGTGGTTCTGGATTCAAAGAGCTCACCGACAGAAAATTCTGCTCTTTACCCTATGTCAATATAGCCTCTTACTTTGGCACCTCCTTCCATCCTATAATTTGCATCCCTCTTTCAAAACATCTCATCCTGCTTCAATCCAAAGAGAAAAGCCCCACCTTACTCAGTCTATACTCAGAAGCTATCCTCTGCGAAGTTCAATGTTGAAGGTCAATTTATTGTCAAAGCACTTATGACTCATCATTGCGACCCTGAGATCCATGTTCTTGCAGGTTTATACAGGAAGTACGAAGAAACCCAATGGAGTAATGAATATCCAGATACGACAGACCCAGATAAAACAACAACGACAGAAACGGTGCGAATAAAAAAACGTGACAATAATTATGAAGTAAAACCTGTAGAGTCCTTGACGTGAGTTCGTTGTTAGAAGAATGAAAATATCTCCTCTGACTCAATAGCCTGATCATTTACGAGTATTAGCCGAGGCTCTTCACTCCGTCAGGACACTGTGTCCACCTACCCGGTGATGAGCAAGCAGCTGGTCATCCTCCAGCAGATCTCCCACCTCCTGCTACTCGGGACATCGCAGACCCAGCCCACTCCCGTGGGTTCCTCCTTGACCAGAAAAATCTGGTTTTCTGGAGAACTCCGGTCAGGTTGCATCTGGAGCATTTAGCTTCAGTCGCCCGAAGTACGAATGGTGCCGAGGATTTGGAAAGACTCCAGAAGAGATTATACGGAGGACATTTCGGAGGAGATCTAGAAGGAGGAGTTGCACCAACTTGCATTGTTCTTTCCGGAGTGGCGGAAGCCCAGCCGAAAACTAAGAGGATCACTATTGTCATAAAAAAAAAGTCTTTGGAAAGGGTTTGGAAGAGGTATATAGGGAGGAAATCTACAAGGAGGATTTCCACGAACCTGTGTTATTCCTTTCAGAATGGCGGCCGCCAAGGGGATGCAGTGAGGCTTATAAAAGTCATAAATACAGTAACCAGCTGTAATCCTTCTGACAGCATCAAAACACCGAATACCCGAGAACATTCGGTTAAGATGAGGGGGGAAAGCGTTCAAAGGAGATGTGCGGGGAAATGTTTAAAATAAACAAAAACCCAGAGTTGCGGGTGTTTGGATTGCATTTCTGGGCTGGTGTCGGAGGCGGATAAAGCAACGGTATTTATGAGGTTCTGAATTAGGCAAATAAATAGACTGAGAAGGGAAAAATCTGAACAACATGCAGGCAGATGGATTAGTTTAGCGAGCCATGACTGGCTTAATCATATTAACCCAACATCACAGACTAATATTTCACTTTCTGTCTCGCAGTTATATTTTCTGACTGGAGAAATAATCTCTGATGAAAGAATTTTTTTTTTCCGCTCTGGACTGAAAATCAGTTGCTTCAATCTCAGCCTGCGACCCATGGTAATTGAATTCGCAGGGGACGCATCAATCCAAACTATCTGAAAGAATCCAACAATACTCCTGACAATTCCAGAGAATACAGACACAGCTCACTTACTCTCCCCTCACACAGACAGCCTGCTATCTCCTGAACCTGTCAAATTAGGGCTATAATAGTCCCTGTAGACTCTCTGTTGCAGTGATATCTTTCCTGAGAAAAGCCGTTTTCTCACCAGAACCCTATAAGCCAATTCCCAGTAACACATCTCTGTCCTTCTTCTCCAATCCTCCTGTATTACAGAACAAAATACTGTTTATCTTCCCATGTACCTGAATTTTAACTCTTAGTAAATTCTTAACAAGGACCCCTAGGTCCCTCTGAACATTTCACTGTGCCATCACGTTAAAATGGCATTTCTAGTTTGTATCCCTCGGAATAGATGGTCTCAGCTTTCCCCACATTCGATCCATCTGCCAAATCCTCACTCATTCACTTCATTTGACATCCCCAAACTCTCTCCGAACCCTGCTCACTACTGAACATGCCACCAAGCTCTGTAACAGCAGCAAACATGGATATAATAGACTGGGAAGAGCTGTGGTCTCGGACCAATCCCGGTGTCACCCAACTGGTCACTGCATCCGAAATCGAAAGAGGCCCATTTATCCCCTCTCTCTGCCTTTGACACGCCGATTGCATCTGAGTCCACACAAGTGTATTACCCACAATCCCATGTGCATATCAGGAACTCTTTTCAAGTCCCCCTACACCACATTTATCGTCTCCCTTCTTTCAATCTGATTCTCCTTTCTTCGACTCACACTACCAACGCTGTTGATGCTGTCATCCCATCCCCCGGGTGGGAATGTGAGGTCTGGGTCTGTTTGTCTGCCTTTAGCACATTGTGGACAGAATACAATGGGAAGATTGACTGCCCGTGGTTCAGTGCAACAGTTGTATTGGAAATGTGTATCTGGGTCTTGGGCTCAGTGTGGGACTGGACGTCTCTGATGTCTGAGGCTGTGGAACGGATATGCTGTCATTGTCTATGTGCTTTGTAACACACATTGTGCGTGAGAGAGAAGCGGCTGCTCTGTACCCTGTCCCTCGATAGGAGGGGATCGGATTTGAATGAATTATTTACCTGTGTGCAGGAGAACGAAACTGGGTCAGTGAGGGAGAGGTAAATCTCAGACGACTGTGTAAAGCCAGTGCCAGTCTCCTCCCCCACCCCCCTCTCTCTCTCTCGCTCTCTCTCTCTCTCTCTCTCTCTCTCTCTCTCTCTCTCTCTCTCTCTCTCTCTCTCTCTCTCGCGTGCGCGCTCTCTCATTCCCCCTACCCCTCACACACACACACGTATCTGAAAATGTATCTGACCATTGACATTCACTTCCAGATATCCCGCATCTGTTCATCCCCCAATTGATAATACTGATTCTGCCGGTCTGCCCCTTTCTTTGCTGATTAAAAGATTTCTTCCCAATTTTCCTTTGGCCCCTGTAGGATTGGAGTTGAGCATAATAGACTCGTACATCAGTAACACCACAAAATGTTGGAGGAATTCAGTAAATGTGGCTGATCTGTGGGCAAGAACGGGCTTTGTGTCTGCGTACGCGAGCACCAATGGTTTTGTGTGTCTGTACCTATGCATGTGTGTGATTATGTGCCTGTGGGTGTGCCTGTGTGTGTGTGTGTGTGTGTGTGTGTGTGTGTGTGTGTGTGTGTGTGTGTGTGTGTGTGTGTGTGTGTGTGTGTGTGTTTGTGTGGGTTTGTTTCTGTTTCTTTGTGTGTGGGGGAAATTGAAGGACTAAAAGGGAAAGCGCAGAGCAGAATTTGGGGGTCTGTGCTTTTGTTGGTGTCATCAATAAAGTGAAATCTGTAAATGCAGCTGCTCCGTGACAGAGCTCTGTCTTGGCCATTAGCCTGATGAGTCACTGCTGAGGGAAAGCCCAGGAATGTTGATGTGTTTTGCTTGAATCGGCCGAATACTTACGTCAGAGACAATGGTGTTGAATTTAACGTTCTCGTTTAAGTAATGAAAACAAAAAAATGTTAATCAAGGATATAATCGTATCTCTGGAGACCAATCCTATCTATAAATCAGCGGTGCTTTGAAAGCATCAGTTCAGCGTTCTGCCAGAGCTATGAATTGGGGAGTAACAGTAGTCACAAATTCTCACTGAAATGGTATATCCAGTCTTCTTGCGAATACGAAAAGTTTACTATCCTTTTATTTCAGCCTTTGGAATTCTCGGTAAGCCATTGTGTTAGCTGCTGTTCCTGGAGACTGAAGTTTAATTTCAATGTTGCGATAGTTTCTGTCGCTGCTATCCATTATTACCTGTCCAGTTCTGGTGTTCCGCATTTCAGGAATTTGAAATGGAAACACCGTGAGATTGGATTCTGGGATCTGGATCGAAAACAAACTGCTGCAGAAATTTAGCGAATCGGCCGATATCTGTGGAATTCAACGGGTTAGACAGGGTTCTTCCAGCCCTTGTGTTCAGTAATGTGATGTTCGGGTCTCTGTTTTTTGGACGAAGCAGCTGCACTGGATATGAGAAATTGTGTAACGCAGCCCGCTGAGATTACACGCACTGATTGTGTTTGTATTTGAGCGTTTGTCTGAGGTAGGTGTAACAATCAAACCATCAGCTGGTAGTAACAATTTAGCAAATGTGAGGAGTTCCATGTTGCAGCATAAAAACTGTAGACTTTTGATAAATGTGTGCACTGTGACTGAATGTGAAGCCGCTGATGGACAACACCATGAAGTGGTTGCTGAGACAATTAACACAACCAACGTGTTGCTTCATAATTATCAATACTGTTGAATGTATTATATTACATCCACCTCTGACGCCGTTACTGACATCTGACTGCGGCACCGAACTTGCTGCTGGTCGTAGAATTCCTTTTCCCCATTTCCCTGCAATGTATTGAGTGGAGGCGTCAGGTCTGTCTGAGTGGTTGTGTCGGATTACGCTGTACCTGTTGTAATCTGTCAGTGCTCATTTGTAAAGTCAATGAAATCGGAAATGCCACATTAGGAATCAAACACGTGCAATGCGAGAAGCACTAAGCCCCAGACAGCTTGTATAGATCGGGAAACCAGTTAATACTGGTGTCAGAGGCTCCCCTGAGAACAGTCCTGAGAAGAGACGCTTTAAAAGGTTTGCCACATATTCTGTTTTTCATGGGTGAGCTTTTCCAGCGTTTCCCATTTCTGTTCCGTTCTTCGGTTTTATTCATTCGAACTTAATCGAATTTATTCATTTCGTCTGGTCGTGACGGGGTTGACGCTAGTAGAAAATATTACATTCAGTATTGACTGCGAGGACGGAGTTACCAGATTATCGCTCCCACTTCTCCTTTCGGTACTCAGTAACGTGTCCGTATTCAGATCATATTTACTTCAGTTTACTCTGTAAACACACATTTCTACGACCCTTGTGCCCCCGACCCTCCTGTCAAGCCTTCCACTTTTAAATGCAAGAATAATGTGGAGATGTCACAGAATCCTTACAACAGCTGGATTCGTTTCCGTTCTGTATTTTCACCGCTTGCTGTTCCCTGTCTCTCTTCCAGCGAACTTGGCGGCGATTGTGATCCTGTCCCGGGGAAAGTGCGGTCTCTCCAAATGTGTCTCTCGCTACATGGTGGGAATGGCAGCGGCCGATCTCCTGGTCGTTATCTCCGATCCGCTGCTGAGGTGGACTGGTGTGTTGTATTTTCCCCGATCATTCCTGTTCATCACTCCTGTGTGCAGATTCAATATGTGGTTGATTTCTGCCAGCACTGCGACCTCTGTCTGGCTGACTGTCGCTTTCACCGTCGATCGATTTGTGGCTATTTGCTGTGAGAAACTGAAAACAAAATATTGCACCGAGAGAACGGCGGCTGTGGTTATCGGGACAGTGAGTGTGCTGGCCTGTTTGGAGTGTGTTCCCTGGGGCTTTATATTCGAACGGTTGGTAATAATTGACGGTGTTCCCTGGGGTTGTGTTCCGACACCGAGCTTCCTAAACTCTCCCTCATGGTCGGCATTTGAGATGTTTCACCGCATTTTAACCCCTTGTGTCCCATTCGTTCTGATTATGCTGTTCAATATTCAGACCGTCAGGCGGATTCTAGCGGCCAGTCGAGCCCGCAGGGGGCTCCGGGGACAAAAGAGTGGAGAGAACGACAAGGACCGGGAGATGGAGAACCGATGCAAATCCATCGTTTTACTCTTCAGTGTAAGCTCTAGTTTTATTTTGTTGTGGGTAACACATGTGTTATTTTATATCTATCAACGGATTTCAATGAGTGATTTTTATTATTCTGTCACGAATCCTCGTTATCTCATAGACAAGACAGCGGGAATGCTGCAGGTTCTCAGTTCCTGCACCAACACGTGTATTTACGCCCTGACTCAGAGCAAATTCCGAAAGGAACTAAAGAATGCGGTGAAATACCCACTGAATCAGATCTTGAAACTCATCAAACGTTTCCAATAAATGGAGTAAAACTGCTTTCTCTACCTTACTTGTGTATTCACGTTGTCATCATGGTCAGCACACACACGGTAAGCCGAGGTGACTCTTCCTGTGTTGTACTGTTCACTGTTTATTGATCAATGATTTGATGCCCAGCGGGCAAAGATCCATGGGACATGTCACGAAATTCATATTTTCACTCTGACTGTGGCTGTCAACTGGGGCACACTACTGCAGGAGTGGTGAGAACAACTAATCAGAGTTTTCAAATAGGAACTGGACAGGTCCTTCAGGTAAATTAACCAATGGGTTGTGGTTAAAGTATTGGGAACGGGACAGTCTGAATGCTGAACGTCAGTTTGCGCAATAAGACACACTTCTGTAAAACACTGGCACCGTATTCCAAGCACACGGAGCTACCGGAGCACAGGACTGGACAGTGAGGGCACAGATCAGTGCTAGATTCTAACACAAGGACAGAGATGTATCAAAATTTAACACTGATGACACAGAGCCGGACAATCCCAGTTTTGTACTACGACACTGACATATGCACAATAGCAGCTCCATATTGTAAGTGCGTAGGCTATTGTGACACTATGCCTGGCACTGTGAGAACGCACAGATTCACAATAGCCGTCACTAGACTAAGAACAGAGCTCTTTGCAGAGATCGGCACCACACTGTAAGCACATAGTCCTTTATAAGAACTGACCCCATACTGCAAAGCCAGAAATCTTTAGAACAGCTGCACCGTACTCTAAGAACGAATGTCTCCACGACAGCCGGTACCATACTGCAATGCCACGGACATTGACAACAACTAACAGCGTACTGTAGGGGTATAGACCTTTACAAGCGTGGGAAGCATGTTTTAATGCAACAGGCCTTTACAACAGCTAATCATTCCAATACATACACAGCCATGAAACTGTACTGGAAGTCAGAGGTTCTTGCTAAATACCGAGCTAAATACACTGGCTACGGCCTCTGTGATCAGAGATCTCAACAGTCTCTGCAATGAACAAAAATTAGCCATAATACAAACCGCACTCAGTTCAGCACCCTATGAGAAGCGCGAATGAGCAGACTTATCATAGCACAAAAATGGAGGAACACAGATCCCAACTAACACAGCACGACTGTGTGGAGCCACAGCTTTCCAGCACCATCCATTTGCCGTGCGGAGATAGACATGAACAACCCCACATTGCTCTGTGAAGCCAGAGCCCGACACAGAGCATACTCAGCCCGCTGAGTACAGCAACCACCTGCCACACTGAAAGAACACAGACCTATACAAAACAGCTCTGGGCTGCGGTGACGTTGTCCATTACAGCTCCGGCACTATACTGCGGGGACAGAAACTGCTGCCACTCAGCATGTGAGAAAGAGGAGTGTTTACCTATGGTATAAACGTGCCCTACATACGAGGTTGTACACGAACGGTCAGCAGTTCACTACAGTGACAACGAATTTTACAATATTATTACCTTCACTACAATGACTCAGACTTATAAATCTATGAACACTGTGCAGTGCGCCGGTGGTAAACACTAGTACAAACACAACACTTCAAGGTCAGAGCCCGAGACAACTGTGACATTAGACTGGAATTCATGGATACTGTCGCTAACTTCCTTCTTTGAAGATGTAACGGAGAGTTGATGAAGGGGATCCTTGAAATGCTGTGTGCTTCAATTTCCAAAGGTTTTTGAAACGCCAGCAGGAGAAAGAGGAACGGGAATGCAGACAGGCTTTGGAAATTTGTAAAAGCACAAGAGCGGTGTGTAACATAAATTCCCCTAAGCAGTGAGATCCCGAGTATAAAGGTTTTGATGATCAGAATTTGTTGACAGTGTCCTAGAACGATTTATGACCCTTTACAGCCTACTTATGTTAGATTGTGCAGAGTTTAGATACCATCCTGCTTGGTTGCATCACGGTTTACTTTGGAAACACCAAAGCCCTTGAGTGGAATGGCCAAGGAAAAGTTTTTGATACCGATCCATCGCAGGTAAAGCTCTCCCTACCACTGATAACATCTACAAAGAGTTGTTGTCACTGGAAATCAGCATTCGTCATCAAAGACCCTTGTGGTAGAAATGGTAAAAACTAGTGTAGGGTGGGATATTTGACCACTCAGGAGCCAGCTAGATTTCCGACGGTTGATGCAAGTCTAAAGTAACCTTGAATGATCAGCGCAGTGCCAAGACTTCAAGTACACATTGAAAGAGATCCGAAGGAAGGCTGACTAAGAGGGCGAGTTAAGCAGTGGACAGCTCCAGCTGAAAGGGGGGTAGCGTCTGAATTATTTGGGGACTGCCCTGGCTGAAATGGAGGCTACATCCTAATTATAACGGTACAGCTCCATCTGAAAGGTGGGTAGTTTCCAGGCTCCTCCCTGGGAGAAGGGAAGGTAGACGGCAGCCTAGCGTCCGAACAATGACACAGAGTAAAACGACATCTACATGGCTGAGGCTGGAAGAAGACCTGAGAAGAAAATAAACTTGGGCTACAAAAAGAAAAAAAGGCTAGCAGGGAGCCTATAGAATACTCCCAGTTTGAGTAACTGCGCCCTTCCAGTTACTAACTTTTATCCATACTGACTAAAAGGAAGATCCTGCTGCTTTTTACACCCTTTCTCGGCTGTCATAATATCTCTGACCAGTAATGTCACCATTCTTCCACTTCCACCCCCCACATCTCTTTTCCTTTTAAAACACTAAAATCCAGGCATATTGAGAATCCATTCGGGCCCTGGTGCCAGTGGGGTCTCTGTAATGGCCACTACATCATAATTCAATGCATGTATCCAAGCTCTCAGTTCATCACCTTTGTTCCTGATGCTCCTTGCATTGAAGTTCATGCACTTTACCCTTTCTACCTTACTACCCTTACACCCTTTATTCTGCTTCGCTTTCTTCAAAGCCTCTTTATATGTCAGATCCGGTTTTACTCCATGCACTATACTTGCAGCTCTCGCATGACCTTTATCCTGCTCCACCTCACTGTCTGCTCGAACATTCTCGTTCCCCTCCCCCTGCAAATCTAGTTTACACCACCCGGTGCAGAACTAGCAAACCTTCTCGCAAGGATGTTAGTCCTCCTCTAGTTCAGGTGCAACCTGTCCCGTAAGAACAGTTTCCATCCTCCCTGGAACAAGGCTCAATTGCCAGGAAACATTAAGCCACCCCTCCTGCACCAACTCCTTAGCCACGTATTTAGCTGCATTATCTTCCTAGCTCTATCCTCACTAGCATATACTCACTATCCTGAGATTGCAACACTGGAGGTCTGGTCCTTCAACTTTACACCTAACTCCATAAACTCTCATTGCAGGACCTCTTTCTTCATCTTATACACATCATTGGTCACATAGGTTCCTCAATTTTGAGGCTGTGCCCTCCTGTTTAGGATTTCTCCACCAGAGGAAACGTCCTCTCCATATCCACCCTATCTCGTCCTTTCAACATTTCTCTGTTCAAGCCATGGAGATGGGATATTACTTGTTATTCCACCAGCCTGAGGGTCACCTTATGCTGGCAGAAAAGGATTTTATGGAACGATATGTCGGGCTGGGGATGGGGGTAGAAAATGACATCTTTAGCTATGAATCTTTGGATATGAATAAAGTTGATAGATCGGACCACAACTCTTCAGCAGGGCTGGAAAGTATGGGGAAAGATGACAACATCAGATCGTTGGAGAAGGGGGAGGATGAAATCTGATAGGTGAAGCCAGATGAATTGGGAATGTAGACGAAATAAGTGACTGGGATCGGATAATTGGAAAAGGCTAAGTATCTCTGCGTGAAAGGTCATGTTTGATAGATCTTATTCAATTTTTTGAAGAATTTACTAAGAAAGTTGACTAGGGTAAAGCAGTGGATGTTGTCTGCATGGACTTCACTAAGGCCTTTGGCGGGTTTCCGCACGAAAGGTTAGTGAGGAAGGTTAATGGTTAGCTATTAATATTGAAGCAGTAAAATGGATTCAGATGCCAGAGAGTAGTGGTAGATAACTGTTTTTCATCTTAGAGGCCGGAGACTAGTAGTGTGTCTCAGGGATCTGTACTGGGTCCAATGTTGTTTGTCATAATGATCTGGATGATGGGGTGATGAATTGGATTAGTAAGTATGCAGATGATACTAAGATGAGTGGCGCTGTGGAAAATGAAGTAGGGTTTCAAAGCTTACAGAGAGATTTAGGCCAGTTAGAAGAGTGGGCTGAAAGATGGCAGATGGAGTGTAAAGCTGATAAGTGTGAGGTGCTACATTTTGGTAGGAATAATCCAAATAGGACATACATGGTAAATGGCAGAGCATTGAGGAATGCAGTAGAACAAAGTGATCTAAGAATAACGGTGCATGCTTCCCTGAAGTTGGAATCTCATGTGGAGAGGGTGGTGAAGAAAGCTTTTGGTATGCTGGCCTTTATAAATCAGAGCATTGAATACATGAGATGGTATGTAATATTAAAATTGTACAAGACATTGGTGAGGCCAAATTTGGATTATTGTCTCCAGTTCCAGTCACCGAATTATAGGAAAGATGTCAGCAGAGTAGAGAGAGTACAGAGGAGATTTATTAGAATGTTACCTGGGTTTCAGCAACGAGGTTACAGAGAAAGGTTGAACAGGTTAGGACTTTATTCTTTGGAAAGTAGAAGGTTGAGGGGGGATTTGATAGAGGTATTTAAAATTATGAGGGGGATAGATAGAGTTGACGTGGATATGCTTTTTCCATTGAGAGTAGGGGGGATTCAAACAAGAGGACATGAGTTGAGAGGCGGCAAAAGATTTGGGATAACACGAGGGGGAACTTCTTTACTCAGAGAGTGGAAGTTGTGTGCAACGAGCTTCCAGTAGAACTGGTAGAGGCAGGGTCGATATTGTCATTATAAAAAATGGATATGTATATGGTCAGAAAAGGAATGGAGTGTTATGGGCTGAGTGCTAGTCGGTGGGATTTGGTGAGAGTAAGCGTTCGGCACGGACTAGAAGGGCCGACATTGTCTGTTTTTTGTGCTGTAATTGTTATGTCGTTATATACCTGAAGTTCTTCGCGTCGACATTCAATTGCTTTGATTAGTTTGTCCCAGAATCAGATTCAGTTCCGATTCCGCGCTCTTTACACAACAAATAGCTGTTCGTCTGGGAAAGGTCGGAGGTTTACCAGCTCATTACCTGAAACTTCTTGCATCGAAATTCAATTTATCTGATAGGTTATCCAAGAGGAAGAATCACTTCAGAGTCCACAACAAAAGGGTGGGATGGTATACAAGGGCAAATTGTTTGACTGCTCCTCCTGTCTTTGACTGGACTGTAATTTCTGCTGTTCAATATTAAAACAACCTTATGTATCTCTACTCTTACTGGCATATTGGTATAATCATCGCAGATGAATAAGGTGGCAAAGTATGAGTTAAGGATATCCATTATGTCATTCTACACATAATATAACACACCACTATTAATCCTAATACACTTAACTTTCTCCTTAACTTTTGTTTTGCTGCTCAATAAAAGGAAGAACATCTATTATGGTCAACCTTATCATTCTCACAACGTCCTTCTCAACCTATATTTTGGCAAACCCAATTTAACTCTTGACTGTTTTCATATGCCGTAGGGTTAACGTCATTACTATTTTTTTCTTTATTCTTTTTACAGTTGTCTTTTCTTCAATATTTTACCTATATATTTATCCATCCATAAACTCGACTATAGATTTGCTAAATCTGCCTGCAAAAAAAAAGATCTAAGGTCGTATATTTTACTTATTTTGATAGTAAATATTACTTTGAACTTTCAACTTTAGTCTATTGTTTTTCCTGTGCTTCTTACGACCCCGAGTTTGAAAGCTTCCTACACAATGCAAATAAACATTTTAAATCGACCCCATTGTCCCGCAATTGACTCAAAGTCAAGCAGTTCCTTACAGTTTACCTTCCGAAGACTCAGCTGCATCTGCACACACTTTGTCTTTATGAAATTTAATTAATTTTCTATTGATATAATCCCTGACAAAACTTCTAAATTAGCAATGAAATAATAACTTGATCCGAAAGACTCAACAATTTCCTTACTCAGGATTCGAACCTCATTGTTACACGGTAACGTGGAAGTCTCCTCAGTGTGGAGTTAGCACTAGTCATGAATGTATGAAGTGGAAAAAAAACGCTGATATAAAGATCTCGAAAATTACCCATGGGGCATTAGAGACAACAAATTTAAACGAAGCCGGAGCAAAAGGGTGCTTAATTGAGAAGTGGGTAGGATTGCAGCATCAAGCTAAGTTACAGCCGGACCGATTAGTTGAAGCACTCATGTTTTCCAAAATGTGGTGACCCGCGTTGAAGAGAAGCTGTCAAGCTTAATTAGAAGGCAACACATTTGCGAGGAAGGTGGGTGGGAGGTGCGAGTAAATAATGCATTTGAATCAGTTTTGGAGTGCTTGTGAAAGGAAAGAGTGTGGGATAAGAAGCACTGTAGTTTGCAGCGAAGTGGAAGGATGAGTAAACTGAATACGGAGTCCATGGTCAATATGGCCATGACCTTATCTCCACCTACCTGTCTTTTCCCCTTAACCCTTAACTCCCCTACTTGCAAAAAGCTATCTGACCTTGTCTTAAATATATTTCCTGGGGTAGCCTGCAGTGTTTCATTGATCAGATAATTCTGCAGATTCACCACTCTCCGGGAAAACATTTCCTCCTTATCTCCGCCAACTATCTACATTGCCGTATCTTGAGGCCATGTCTCCTAGGTCTGGTTTCATCTACCAGTGGAGACAACTTCCCTGCCTCTATCTTATCCATTCCTTTCATAGTTTCATATGTTTCTATATCCTGTAACTCCAGGCCACAAGCTTCAAACAAACTCAGAAAAGGAAGAAAAATAGCTATTAAAGATAGAAATACAGCTGAATCAGAAGATGCCAGCAAACGAGTCTCCGTTAGGCGGCATCATCCTAAACTCCCCCCTCTGATTATAAGGGAGGTAACACGCGAAAGGAATATACCGTCACTCCATCAATAAGGCAGTAAAGACCATAGTTCCGGAGTGGGTTGTGGGGGGGGAGGGACGTGTGGCAAAGGGGTCAGTACAATATCCAAATCTGTTACATTAACGGTGCCGATGGGGATAATTAAGCCTGATAATATACAACAAATCGTTAATTTAATCTCAATCCTATCTTTGGTCAGTGATTGGAGGTGAGAAAACGTTTTTGGAGATTTGGTGTCGTCGTGACGTCATATTTTAGATATGTTGAATAATAAATTCCGGACGATACATCACTTCCACGTCCATTTGCTTTAGACTCGAAAGGTTTTCTTAAATGTTGTATGATTCTAATTATAGATTGTTAATTGTTCGACCCTTAAAAGTTCTGCAATAGGTTAAACTGTGAATGCATTGAGCATGTAAAATATTGCACATTTGTGAGTTCAGTTGCAAGAGAAACAGAGGTAATGCGTGCGTGAATGAACGGAAGGGAGTCGTGTGATTCCTAGCATTGCATTGAAAAGATGTTTGAATTAATCTTTTTTGTTACCAATAGGATCTCACTGTCTGTAAATGTCTGCTACATTGGTTGAAATAAATTTCCAGGAACATGTGAAAATCAGAGACAGCTGCTGTTTCCGAAATTCTACAAAGCCTTAGTGTACGGGGGCAGCAATCACTCACATCTGGTTTCCCTTTGTTCTTTCGAAATTTGATAAGGATTTTCATCCAAGGAAGTAACTGTTTATTCTATATACTCCATTTATCAGCGACACGTTTGAAGGAAGTAACGCTGGAGCTTAGATTTCTGTTCTGCCTTACCTGTGTATTTCGATTGTGTTCTTCTGTTTGTTTGCTGTGGTATTGATCTCAGAGGGAGACACGGATTCCGTCCTGGCCATGTGAAAGCAAGGTTAAATGGACCCATATATGAGTGTTTCTAATCCGTGTACGAGAAACCCGCTGTCAAACTAAATTGACATGAGACAAATTAGTGTGTACTTGAATTAGAAATTTGAAATTCACTTTCTGGGATGCTGGTTCATTTGGAACGCAACAAAGGAAGCTGCTGAATATTTTGAAATACTGATCTTGAGTTGCAAGTCTCCAATGGAAAAAATGTTTGATGTAATCATAGCATCTGCGCTGTAATAAGTAAACTTGATTTCAGTTTCGATAGCCTGCAGTTTAAGTCCGAATTCAAAATCAGCCCTAGCTGAAGTAAATCATCCACGTCCTGCGGGATGGTCAAATTAAATCTGTCTCAGAACATTATAATAGCAGCGTCTTGATATAGTTGAAAAGGGTACTGAAGATTATACTTTTCTTGCGAAATTCACTAGATACATTCCTCCAGGCAGAATACACCCCATCCACTACCTCATCGGCGTTCTCTCGGTTAGCCAGTTCGGACTCTCTGCAGCCAGGTTTCACTAGATGCCAGGCCACCTGACTTTCTCAAAGTGTGCACCACAGGGAACCCAGTCTAATACATTACAGAATGAATATTCCCACATCGAGGCCTCTGCTTCATCTGCCTATTTTTCACATTTTCATAGAATTTATTCTGGCTCATAAGGGATACAAAAACATGCTGACTATCCACAACTAGCATAGGTTTCTCCGTAAATTCCGTATCCAAGAAGCCTCTCAAATACCTTGCCCACTACTGACCGAAGACTCACTGGCCTGTAATTCTCAAGACTATCCCTATTATCTATCCCTGAAGATATTTCTTCAGCAATATCTTCGCTCGCTTTCTCTAATTACCTGGATTGCATTCCTTCTAGCGCCGGGGAATGATTTACATTCATGCATTCCCAGTATCCAGCTCGTATTTCTAAGCGTCTGCATGCCTCAGCACACCTCCTTTTTTCCGCTGTGTCCACATTCATCAAGGTCTCACTGACTGATGAATACGGAAGCAAAGTATCATAAAGGACTCTCACTGCCTCCTTGCACAGCATACACTTTTCCTCTTTTATCTCTTCTCTCTCCCACGCTCTCTCTCGTCAGCCTCCTGCTTTCCACCAACCTTAATTCGGCTCTCCCATGCTTCTCATGTCCCCTTCTTAATTCTTCTAAGTCCATTGTTAAATTCC
The DNA here is from genome assembly GCF_048418815.1 of Hemitrygon akajei. Classification (NCBI taxonomy): domain Eukaryota; kingdom Metazoa; phylum Chordata; class Chondrichthyes; order Myliobatiformes; family Dasyatidae; genus Hemitrygon; species Hemitrygon akajei. The sequence goes on along the minus strand of NW_027332114.1, from coordinate 79,776 downwards.
GCCTGACTACATGGTGACTTTCCCTTGGGCCATGCATGATCCTTTCTCCCAAAACCCTAAGTATATATCTTTCTTCTTCTTGAAGAGGTGTTTTATATCTCTTATCAAGCAGGTTCACTTTACAGGGCCATCGGATCCCCGCCTCAATGAAACAAGCCAATGCTGAATATCAATTAAATGATCCATTAACAATTTCCATATTTTTCTTGAGCATTTGAAGGAATAAATTGCTTAACTAATTCGGCTCCCACGTTCCTACCCAATAGTGTCAATTAAGTACATTCCATATTGTCTGCTGCTCTCCCAGTGTAAGGTATGTTGAACAGTGTGTTCCATCGTTCTGAAATGCTGATACGTGGAGAGATCAGTTAACTGACCCAGTTCACTTTCTGATACTAGCACAAGATGGAATGTACACTAGTCCGCCTGTACGATACTTGTAACACCTCTCTTTTACCCGACGATGAGCAATTTGAAACATCTGAACCCGTAGAGTCCGGAAGTCATCCCTCCCCTTGTGATTGAATTGATTTTATTTCTTACATCCTTCACATACATGGTGAATTAAAAAAAATCTTTACGCTACATCTCCGTCTAAATGTGAAATGTGCTATTATAAATAGTAATTTATAATAATTCATAATAAACGGAACAGTAATCATAACATAGAAAAATTACTGAAATCAGCGTGGGTTAATCAATGTGATGGCCCGGTGGATGACGCTGTCCCGAAGGCTGCTGGTCCTGGCTTTTATGCTACGGTACCATTTCCCGGATGATTGTCAAGTCTCTGCCATAGTTTGGATGACCGGACACATAATTGTTTGGATTTATGATATTTTGTCAAACCTCGTCATGCAATCTTAACCTCCGCTGAATTGCAATTGGAGTTGGCGTTATCTACACAGGTGGCCATTTAACGTAAACACATACTTCATCCCATCCTTCAACTCTTGTCTGAATTTCCTCTGTGCCAGTGTGTAGATACAAGTATTGGTGCACACACTGAGTGATTGCAACATGAACCCAAATTGCTGTAGTATATATACCGGGGAACTCAGATATCTGTCCTGGTAAAAGTAATTTTCTGCTTGCCATTCAGGGAATGAGCTACATAGGGTATCCAAAGTAATATGAAATTAGCAGAAATTGCGAACAGTAATATCATAGATTTTCTGCGGTTTTCTACCTCGGTATCTTTCAGATTATCGGTGCTCTTCCGAAGCCCTCTGCGGACTCTATTTGCCGCTATTATATGTCTTACTGTTAACCCATTGAAGACAAGAATTAAGCAGATTGGTAGCAACGGTGTTAAAATGCTATCCAGTAATTCGTAACTTTTCCACACAGGTAAAGTAGCGTATTCATGTGAGAAGGCGCAACGCCACGGCATGTTGTCAATAATGACGTAAGGTTCAAAGGCAAAGTAAAACGGGACACTTCTCCCGCAGCTCACTATAAGCACAGACACCATGACCACCGTTGCGGTTCTTTCAGTGCAGTATCGTTCCCCGAGCTTTCGACAACATATTGCGATGAACCGATCGAAGGTAAAACTGACCGTAAACCAAACAGAGCAGTCCCCCATCACAACACATAATACAAGTGTCAGAGAGCATACAGGAGTGATGAGCATGGCTTTAGAATAAATGTAGATATTGTTGGTCTGTTCCACTAAAGCATGAACGATAACCACCATCAGATCCGCTGTTGCCATTCCAACCAGGTAACGGGTGATGCATTTGGAGAGTCCGCATTTTCTCCGAGATAGGATCACAATCGCCGTTAAATTAACTACAAGAAATTTGGAGAACGAAAGAAAAAAACACATAATTTATCGTTAGCTGCATATGTCTGAAGTCCTACCATTTTTCCATTGGTATTTTTTTTTCGAAGTGAAAAACAGACATTCAATTTGTGCGGACTCTGTCCGTGCACTCCAGCTGGACAATAATGGACAGAATTGGCAGTGTGATGGCGACTTTCCGACAGATTAGAACCGGACATCTAATTTCCACGTCACGTCCCGCTGCTAGTCGATCTCTCTATAAACAACACCATTTCTATTGTTTGAAGTGAAATAGCTTGAGATTTAATGCATACGTTATAATTTAACATCTTATGGAAGATCAGACGTGTGTCGATATTTGACTGGCCGGTCAGTTCAAACGGCTTCTGATCTGGAAGTGCGACCACTGTCGGATTAGAAAGCCAAACAAGGTTAAACTATGAGATTATGGCAATACCGGCACCAACGCAATTCACAAAAGAAATCAAAAGCATCACATAGAAAAAATCTGGAAGCTGAATATCAAAACTATCAGATGCTTGAATCCAGAACTCTGGAAACACATTTCAGAAGAAGGTAGCATCTGTGCTCAGTAAAAGTCCAAACAGTGCCGTGGAAAGAAAGCAAGATGACGACGGCACCATACATAGAGTGACCAGCTGCAGTATCTTACCAGGGATACCGATCGCCACAATTGTAGGATAGAAAACGCCCGCGATGTAGTAAATCGCTGGATATCCCATATTCCGTCAGAGGCAGCAGCGTTCAGTTGCAGGGAACGGTCCAAGCGCTCATATAAACCGGTGGCAGGTTTTACAGAGTTATATGCAATTCATAGAAATTCCACTGAGGCAATTAGTGTGGTTATGACATCAGTCGCATGAGGGACAACTAGCTCCACAGTTATATTAAAGTGTTTTTCTCACTGTGTAACCGTGCCATGAATTTGTATCCCAAGGGATGTTACAACTTCTTAACTTTTAAACAAAAGATAATACGGACTTTACCAATGAACTTTCCAAGACATCTGACCGCAGCTGCTGAACTGGGGCATGTTCTGATCAGTGGTGTTTCTAACGTAGTTAATCATCCTGAGCGATCAACATAGGCAATCAACTTCAACAAGATTTATTTTGTCCAATTCAGCTGAGCACATTCGCTTCTGACATTGAAGGCGGGACATTAGCTCGGCGGGTGACATAGGGCACAATATATTGAGGGGAAAGTCAGGATCATTTTTTTTCCTGTCGCGTGTTTTAGTCATTTCGAGTCATTTGAATGACGAAAGTCACAGTTATAGCTGATGACATATATCACAATAAAATAGGTTGTACGTATGTTCTTCAGAGTATATAAGAGAGATCGAGAGTAATATTCCAGGGAACGTTGATAAGAAAAAATTACGCACCCTTATGAATTTAGATGCGGCTTGTGGACGGATTGACGAACGTTCTTTTCTGGATTAGCGGAGAGCGGATGGTTGATTCTTTGACTCTGACAAGTTTAATGCAGGGATTCGAGTTAGGCCCATTGCTGTTGTTTTTTTTTTTATCATGAATGTTAATGACACAGATGTCGATGTAGAAATCTGAATCAGAAGAATTGCGGACGACTCCTGAATTGCCGGCGTTGTTCCAGCCAGGAACTTTACCCAAGCTTGTAGCTTAATGTTGACTGGCTGGGAAATGGGCTGAAAAATGGCAGATGGCATTTAATGCAGACAACTGCTAGATGGTCTACGTTGTGAGGAAAGATACAACAGTTTTCGACGCACATGTTGGATATGTGGACTTCAGTGTGCAGTATTTAAAAAGAGATCTGGCGATACAGATCTATAATTCCAGGAAATCGGCATCACGTGCATATCGGCTCCTATTGAGGTCTGATCACAGTGGCCTTCACAATCAGATCACGGAGTATACGAGTTGGGATGTTATGTTGAAAATGTACAACACGTTGGTGAGGCCGTAGATAGAAGATCGTGGGCTGTTCTGGCCACATACTTACAGTTTGGAAATATCAATAAGCTTCAAAATTTCCAGAGATATTTGTAAGGAAGAGTTCGGGAATGAGCAGGGTGAATGCATGCAGATTTTCCCCATCCAGTGTCTACGCAATAGGCACTATAGAGAGGGGGCGTGGATACTAGAGAGGGAGTGCAGAGGGGATGGACAGCGAAAAGAAGATGTATGGCGGTAAAACAATATCAATATAACTTTTTATTTAAAAAAAAGCTCTTCAGCACTTTATTTGTCAATTGCCGCGCTCCTGCTGCAAATAAAATGCAGATAAATCCGCAAATTTCAAAAAGCACAATCGAAACCTCAAATGTGCGATCACATAAGATGTATACGATGATGAGAGACATTGAACATGTGGATCGTCAGAGGCTTTTTCCCAGGGCTGAAATTGCTAGCAGGTGAGGGCACAGATTTAAGATGCTTGGAAGTAGGTACAGAGGAGATGTCAGGGGTATTTTTTTTTTTATGCACAGGATGCTGAGTGCGTGAACTGGGCTGCCGGCGAAGGTGCTGGAGGCAGATACGACAGGATCTTTTCAGAGATTCCTGTACAGGTACATGTAGCTGTGAAAAATAGAGGGATATGGGTAACCCTAAGTAATTTGTCAGGTAAAGGTACAATGCAGTACCGGAATCTATATTGGGTGTCACCAACGTGGAATGAGGGAGGACGTGTAGATGCAGATAGGGCACTTGTAACGCTTGCAGTGATTAGTACCAGGAAGGAGAATTGTAGGGAGGGATAGTGGACAAGGGAGTCGAAGGTCAGACAAATGTTTTGCAAAATCAAACAACGAAACATGGAAAATCAGTATGTTTTCTATCTGAAGTAAATGAGAATACAGGAAACTGCACCAAATTTCAAGCATGTGAAGATGCTTTTCAGGATCTTCAATAGGAGGCATCTAAGGACATGGGAAAACGGTATATTGAACTGCTAGAAAGTGTTATTCTGCCAACTGTGCAGCAAAACTCCAGATGGTGTCTCTCCAGTGAATACAATTACTGTCATTGTCATCCTGAAAATGTTGATATTGTACTGCTCAAGAAAACATCGTAAACCTTTATTATGCTAAATATCTTCAACTACAACCAGCACTAATGGCTCAGCGAAACGTGGGTCTTCCACTTTCAGGAACACATATACATCTACTACATTTTACCGGCTTAAAAACTTCCTGTCGTTAACAAAGAGCCATTGTGGTCTGCGAAAGATCAGATTTGAAACTTATTTAGTGCACGTTGTACGAGCTATGAAAGTTACTAACTATTAACGTTTCTCAAATTAGCAGCTCAAATTCCCTGCCAAAAGAAAGTCTCCAAGACCCTTCATTTTAAAATGTTATAAACAGTAACTTATTTGCACCTCCGGTGCCAGGCTTGTCGTACTCTACCCAGAGGCAGCTTGTCTACTTTTAGGTCCCTCCTGACACCCAGCACTTACCGGTGGCTCCCAGTAACTGTTGGCATCCGACAGTGGTAACCCTGGTGCGGCGCTTGGACACACGGGCTAAACCAGGTGAGGGGAGCCGGGAAACTCGAACTCCCGTGAGTCAGGGCTTTGCCTACCCCAGCACGTGAAGCCAGTTCCCGGGACTCGGCAGATCTGATCAACTACAAGATCCAGCACCAGTGAAGCCGGTGCAGCAACGCTTCATGGAGAGCGAAGGGCAAAACCAGACACGGTAGGCGTCATGGTTATTCACTGCAGTTGAGAAGGTCTCCAATCTCGACGTCTTTCTTGCCATTGGACAAAGACGTTTGAGGCCGATAGAGTGGAACTACTCCAGTGCAACGGTTTTTTTACTATGAAATTCTTCCTTCAAATGTTATGCCATCGTCAGAAACGACGGACAATCAACACCGCTAAACATTAATTAAATTGGAATTGGAAATAAAACAACAAAATAATCAACTAGGACATAACGCATTGATATTCTACCAGGATTTTACTTTCACCGGTATTCACAATGATCTCAAGTGCACATCTGTTTTCTAGTTATAATTCTGCATATTCCACAGAAATTCTCACCACTGCTATTTCAAAGAAAGACGTTTTCAGTTTATCGCCAAAGTACGCATATAAATAGATAGATAGCTGCATAGATAGACTGATATATGCATAAACAGATTGAGAAGGGTTACATTTACGAGACAGATAACTTGATTCCGTTTCTGGGCTGTTAGGAGACAAGTGGTGTTACTCCCGTCCTTGCCATGAACAGGACTGTCACAGCTCTACAGGCACATCACGAACAACACTGGTGTTATCAGCGCTTACTCTGGCGTGCCACCGACAACACAAGCAATGTCTCTGCCTGTCCAGTTCCATCAATACCGTAATGTTATTATCACAGCTCATTCGGACAGGAAATCTCTCACTGCTTATTCAAACCAACTTCAAGTATATTGGTAATTTCATTGCTTGTCCAACCGTATGACGGACAGCACAAAGACGATGCATGGCCGTAAAACTATATCAATATCACTTTTTTGTATTAAAAAAATGCTCTTCAGCACTTTATTTGTCAATGGCCGCGCTCTTGCAGCAAATAAAATACAGATAAATCCGCAAATTTCAAAATGCACAGTCAAAATCACAAATGTGCGATCACATAAGATGTATACGATGATGAGAGGCATTGATCATGTGGATAGTCACAGGCTTTTTCCTAGGGCTGAAATTGCTAGCAGGAGAGGGCACAGATTTAAGGTGCGTGGGAGTAGGTACAGAGGAGATAAAAGGGGTAGGCTTTTTACGCACAGAGTGCTGAGTGCGTGGAATGGGCTGCTGGCAAAGGTGGTGGAGGAGGATACGACAGGATCTTTTGAGAGATTCCTCGACAGGTACATGGAGCTGTGAAAAATAGAGGGCTATCGGTAACCCTAAGTAATTTCTAAGGTAAGGGCATTTTCTGCAAATCTTTGTGGGCCGAAAGGTCTGTATTGTGCTGTAGGTTTTCTATGTTTCTATGTTTCTAATCAATAGCGTCATGTACCATGTACAGCAGGAGATGGCTATGTAATGTGGACAGAAATTTCGTACAACTTATAGTTATGAACTCGATATTATCGGTTGTACAGTTCAAAGGAGAGAGTTGTACCAGTGTGACCGAAACATCAGTGGACATAAAGACATTTAACCTTGGCTTTTTTTGTTACTTTAGTACTCCTATCAGGTGTGACCCAGCGGATTAGATTAAACATTCACTCTATTTTTTTCTATCATCAGATTAGGCCGTGCTTATATATTGAGGCATGGCACATTTTTATTTTTGTATTTCTAAATGAAATTCTGTGTTCTTCATGTGCAAGTCCCGTTACACTCTTATATTTAGTCAGTCGCACGAAAAAAGATATCCGGACGTTGTTCAGTGGGTTCCCGGATAAAGAACCGCAATGACGAAAAAAGGAGCAGCTTGTTCAGATAATGGAAACCACCGGGGATCATGAGAATGCCAAGCCTTCATCACCCTTGCACAACCGATATGGTTTGCTCTGATGTCCCACACCAGGCATAAAGTAATTAATATTATTGTTGAAGTACCCTGTATAAGTGTAAATATATGTTATGTCTACTTAGCTTTTAAAAATATGTTGTTTGCTGCGAATAAATGTGTATGATTTTGTTGTTTGAAGCAGCTGGTATAGAACAACAGGAGAGATTTATTGCACATCACTAGTCAGATTAATTACAGTCAAGGCAAGACGTAATTACCTCGTTATGAATCGTACGAAATTTTACAAATGTTCACTTGGACTGGTGCAACTTATTAACTTTTAAACAAAATATAATATGAAAGTTGCCAATTTAATTTCCAAGACATTGATGACAGCTGCTAAAATGGGACATTTTCTGATCAGTGTTGTTTCTAACATAGACGATCAGCCTGAACAATCACATGGACAATCAACTTCAAACAAATTTATTTTTGTCACATGCGGCGGAGCACATTCGCTTCTGACATTGACGGCGGGACATTAGCTTGGCAGGTAAAATGGATGACACTTTCTCTTGTTCTAGTAACTTCGAGTCTTTTGAATGGCGAAGGGCACGGTAACAGATGATGGCAGGTTTCACAATAAGACACGCTCTATGTATGTTATTCTCAGCATTTAAACGATATCTAGAGCAATAATCCAGGGACATTTCATAATAAAAAGTTACACGTCCTCACGACTTTAGCTGAGGTTTGTGGACAAACTGATGAACGTTTTTTTTCTGGATGGGCAGAGCCTGGAAGGTTGATTCTTTGACTGTGTCAAGTGGAGTGCAGGGATTGGTGTTAGGTACGTTGTTATTTATCAAGTACGTTAATGACTTAGATGTTAATGCAGAAAACTGAAGCTTGGTGGCGTTGCTCCAGCCAGGAACTCTATCCAAGCCTGTAGCTTGATGTTCACTGGCTGGAAAATGGGATGAAAAATGGCAGATGGAATTTAATTCAGATAAATGTGAGGTGGTTTGCGTTGTGAGGAAAGATACAATAAGTTAAGAAACGCATATTGAATAGGTGGACTTTCGTGTGCAGTATTTAAACAGGGACCTAGGAATACAGATCGATAATTCCAGGAAAGCAGCGTCACTAGGAGATCGGCTTCTACTGAGCTCTAATCTCGTTGGCCTTCACAATCAGTTAATTGAGTACAGGAGTTGGGACGTTATGTTGAATCTGTGTAACACTTTGGTGAGGTCGTAGCTAAAATATCGTGGGCTGTCCTGGTCTGCTAACTCCAGTTTTAAAATGTCAATAAGATTCAAAGAGACAAATTGAAAGGAAGAGTTTGGGGACTGAGGAAAATACTTAGAGGGGCAAGTTGAACAGGTTAAGAATTTACTCACTTGAGTGCATGATAATGAATGGAGATTTTCCAGAAGTACACAAAACTGTGAGAGTTACAGACAGGGTGAATTCCCGGAGATTTCCCCCATCCTCTGAGTGAATCTACAGCCAGAGTTCATAGGTTTGGGGCGAAAGGTGAAATATGCAAGCGGGGTATTTGGTAACGCTTATTCACTCAGAGGGTCATGCGAGTGTGGAAGGAACTGCCAGTGTAAGTGGCAGATGCCGATTGAATTGTATCATTTCAGTGAAGATTGTGTAGGTACGTGGGTGAGAGACTGACGGAGGGTGAAGATAAATGGGGCGAGGCGGAAGATCACAGAGGAATGATCTGGGTGGGCGGAGGAGCCTATATCTCTGACGTAATAATCTAGTGACTCCATGACTATCTCTGTCCCGTTTCTCAATTCAGCGTTTTCTCACTTTTTCTCTTCGACACCCATCTATGTTCGTGCAGAACAGAAGATGTGCTCAGTTTCACCTTTCCAACACAATTCCTCTGCTCTTGTAGTGCACCGCTCTGTACCTATCGTGGAACTCGTACCGATAAGCGGCTGTCGGCTTTCTCGGGGAAGTCTCACTCTCTATTTATTGTGGAACGGCCATCGATGTGCGGCGCACGGCTCACTGGAGGATCAACTCCTTGTATCCATTGTCGAACGGGTGTCGATGTGCAATGTGCGATATGTGGAACTGGTATCATCACTGGAGGATGACTCACCTCTCTATCCATTGTGGATCAGATATCGATGCGAAGCGCTCGGCTCATTTGAGAATATCTCAGCACTGATAACAAGCTTTACCTCCTCTCACTTTTTCTGTGGTTGACTGCACCAGTCTCACCATTTGACTCACCTTTTCCTTTTAAATTGCTTTTATCCCTAACTCAAATACACAGTGGGCCAAAATTAAAAAATCGGTACAAGTCGAGGGCCGGACTGGTTCAGCGTTTATTGCAAAACTTATTGAAATGAATTTATTACACATATTAACCTGGAACTAAAAAAGCTTAGGTTATTGCCTACAAAAATAACATTGAACATTAAATAAATACAAAAAATCAGTTGCATTTATTTCTTATGGCTTTATCTGCAGCTTTTCCGGAATAATTTCTAATGAAAACATTTTTCCACAGGCCAACACTCTGTGATTCACACTAGTCTAAGCCAGATACTTGGCATCTCATCTTGGATGCAAGTTCATCAATGTTTGGAGTCGGGTTCAGAGCTGAGGAAATCCTCAGAATTGAGTGAAGGTGTTCATCAGAAAGACGACTCCTGTGTGATGTTTTGTTTATCTTCATCAAAGAGAACAGTTGTTCACACAGATATGTGCTGCCAAACACAGAGAGCATTTGAGCAGCTTGGGTACGCAGCTGGGGCATTGTGTCGGGAATGAAACGTAGAAACTGTGAAGCGCCCACCGAGTCATACTTTGCCTTGAGTGTGTCACTACATTGGAGTTCAATCAGCTCCATTTGTATGTTGGTTGGTGCGCTTTCCACGTCAGTCTGTAAATGGATTACTGAGCAGTTCAAACCTGCTTTTTTGGGCTTCAAAGTCGGCAAATCGCCGTGTGAAGTCGGCACCAAGTATGCTAAGTTTTTCAGCAAACTTTGCACGTGGGATCACTGCGGTAGAAACCTGCTCTTTCATTGTTTGGCAACACGGAAAATGGCTCAAGTTTTCTTGCTACATCTGCGTCTCCCACAGGCACAGCTTGGTTTTAAAAGCCCTCACTGCAGCGTACATGTCTGTGATCACACGACCCTGCCCCTGAAGCTGCAGGTTGAGCGCATTGAGATAGCTCGTGATGTCACACAGAAACGCCATTTCACAAAATAACTTTTTATCCCGGAGCTCTGTTGTGTCTTTCCCTTTGCTTTCCATGAAATGACAGATCTCCTCACGCAACTCGAAACATCTTTTCAGCACTTTTCCTTGGCTTAACCATCACACCTCTGTGTGATAGGGCAAATCATTATATTCTGAACCCAACTCCTCCAGAAACGACTTGAACTCACGGTGATTCAAACCTTTTGCTCTTATGAAGTTAACTGCTCGTGTATGGTGCTCATTATATGCTCCATTTTCAAGGCTTTGCCACACAACGATTCCTGGTGTATGATGCAGTGATAAGCTGTCAGCTCACCTGCGCCGTTTTCCTCCCGCATCTTCTCCCGGATCCTGCCCACCAATCCACTCTTTTGACCGCACATCGCGGGCGCTCCATCTGTCGTCAGTCCCACAAGTTTATCCCAAGGCAGCCTCATTATATTTACACATCTGGATACCTCTTCAAAGAGATCTTTTCCAGTAGTTGTGCAATGCATTGATCTTAATCCCAAAAGTTCCTCTGTTACACACAGACTTGAGTCCACTCCACGAGTGAAAATTGACAATTGGGCAGTATCAGAAGTGTCCCTGCTCTCATCCACAGCAAGGGAATATGCGATGAATTCTCTTCCCTTCCCCACCAGCTGTTGTTGTAGATTGGTGGCAAGCTCACGTACACGGTCAGCAACGGTGTTTCTGCTCAGGCTCACATTTGAAAATGCTTGCCTTTTATCGGGGCACACGACGTCGCAAACTTTCATCATGCAGTTTTTAACAAATTCTCCCTCGTTAAAGGGCCGGACTGATTTAGCGATCTCTGCTGCCACAATAAAACTAGCCTTTACAGCAGCCTCACTTTGTGTTTTGGCTTTTGTGAACAGAGCCTGCTGTGACGCCAGACTTCTTTTCAACTCTTCTACCTTCTGGAGCTTCTGTTTCTTGTCCAGATGCTTGTATTTGTCGTGGTGTTTCGTTTCATAGTGTCGTCTTACGTTATATTCTTTAATTACAGCCACACCGTCTCCGCACACAAGACAAACAGGTTTGCCGTTTATATCTGCGAACATATACTCTGCCTCCCACCTGCCTTGAAAACCCCTGCTTTCAAAGTCCACCTTTCGTTCAGTCATTTGTGGGGTGAGGGATAGCTGAAAGTTGACCACACGTGACTAGCGCCATAAGGATGCCGATGAGAGAGTAAGGCAAGCCCGAGCGATGCACTGGCAGTGCATTGTGGGATTTGTAGTATCAGTGGTGCATGCAATATACCGGCGGGCCAGCTCTAATAGAAAAAAAAATATTCAATAATGATATTCAGGAAATAAACCAGGGAAACCGAATAAACACTAAAAACCCTGAAAACCTGGTACCTGAATAAACTCAGCATTAACCATATCATACGCCATAGGCGCTTCGATTACTGGGGCCAGCTTTAATAGTAATTAGATATTATCTCGCGGGCCAAAGATAATTCCACCGTGGGCCGGATTTGGCCCGCAGGCCTTGAGTTTGACATATATGCCCTAACTGGTGAACAGCTGTCCTTTGTTGTGACAGCAGTTCATTTCAACTCTTACTCCGCAATTTTATTGTCAACGGCGCCCTTGATCAATACATCGGATTAATTGATAAATACATACACGCCCGCAGTGGTTTCGTTTATTTCTCTGTGATACATGCGTTGTTTACTAGGCATCATTTATCATCTGTCTCCAGTTGTTCCTCGGATGGAAATGATGTACGATTGCAGTCTTTCAAGTAGGGAATGGAAAGATGTAGATCGAAGAACAGTGATGGATGGACAATATTTCTCGGCAGAGCAGTTTCCTGACTGGCACGGGAACTGAGGTGTCGAGTTTCCCTGCAGCTGTAAGTGGTGAAGGCTCGACAGTTTATGTTCCCGGTGGTTTCCATTATCCGAACATACTGAAAACAAGCTGCATCTGAGTGAGCAGCAATAGTGTTCTGCAATGGGATACCCGAATCGACTTTAAGTCTCCTCACCAGATGTCTCCGTGATGTGGACAGGATTTCCGTTCACATTATCGGACAGATATATACGGACAAGGAAACACGGATATTGCTGTTTTCGTTCCGATATCAGGTGTGACCCGGCGGTGAAAGAGAGATACTTTTTTATCACCACATTGGGCCGTGTTTATACTTCGAAACAAATTTTTACTTCCGTATGTTTAAATCAAATTTGGTGTTACTTATTTGCAAACCTTATTACACCTTATTTCATTCAATTAGTCCGCACGAAAATAAATCCGAACATTGTTCAGTGAGTTCTTCGATAAAGACCCTCAATGACGTAAATAGATGCAGCTTGTTTTCAGTATGTTCGGATAATGGAAACCACCGGGAACATAAACTGTCGAGCCTTCACCACTTACAGCTTTACACAACAAATATGGTTTTCTCTGATGTCTCATACCAGGAATAAAATCTTGAATATAATTGTTAAAATACCCTGTGTACATGTAAACATACAATAGTGTATCCCTCCCGCTCGGCCAACACGTGGGCCTCCAGGAGAAAACCGCCTCTGGCTCCGCCAATCTGAGAAATTACGTCTGTGTGGAAGCTGCGTGATATATTGCCCCAGTTACAAACCCGCACCGCAAAATATCAAACAGTGCAGAACATGCGATTAAACGATTGAGGTTTATAATTCTTAATTTGACTATAGGGAAAGTAAAGAAACAAAAACAAAAGGGTTCAATCTCATGAAACAGTCTATTGCGCAACGTTGGAGCGCAGTATTCGTTCATTTGTTCCCGTGGACCTCCAAACCTATCCGGCCCTCGGAAGCTCGCTCCCCAGTCCACTCCGTCCGGTGGACTTCCGACATCGCATCATCTCTCGCCATCAGTCCCCAACGAAAGACGGTGAAAATCTCTCTTCAATATACAACAAAAAGGAACATGTCTGTCATTGGATAGTCCCTGCATTCCAAAGCCCCGTAATCTCTAGTTCTAACCCCAACAGGGCTGCTACAAGGAAGCCGTTACTTTAGAAGTTGCACAACATTTTACACGCTCCCCCCAAGCATAAATAGTCATGTCCTCATGACGTTAAGATAATTCGCCAACCCTTCCTGCAAAAGCCAAAGCCCAATCCAGGTGTGCAAAGCAGTGACATAGCTCTCCAATATAGTAGGGGTCACCCTCTGTAGACAGAGCTCCCCAATATAGTAGGGGTCACCCTCTGTAGACAGAGCTCCCGAATATAGTAGGGGTCACCCTCTGTAGACGGAGCTGCCCAATATAGTAGGGGTCACCCTCTGTGGACAGAGCTCCCGAATATAGTAGAGGTCACCCTCTGTAGACGGAGCTCCCCAATATAGTAGTGGGTCACCCTCTGTAGACAGAGCTCCCGAATATAGTAGGGGTCACCCTCTGTAGACGGAGCTCCCCAATATAGTAGGGGTCACCCTCTGTGGACAGAGCTCCCGAATATAGTAGAGGTCACCCTCTGTAGACGGAGCTCCCCAATATAGTAGTGGGTCACCCTCTGTAGACGGAGCTCACCAATATAGAAGGGGTCACCCTCTGTGGACGGAGCTCCCCAGTATAGTAGGGGTCACCCTCTGTAGACAGTGCTTCCGAATATAGTAGCGGTCACCCTGTGTGGACAGAGTTCCCCAATATAGTAGGGGTCACTCTCTGTAGACAAAGCTCCCCTATATAGTAGGGGTCACCCTCTGTGGACAGAGCTCTCCAATATAGTAGGGGTCACCCTCTGTGGACAGAGCTCCCGAATATAGTAGGGATCACCCTCTGTAGACAGTTCTCCCCAATATAGTAGGGGTCACCCTCTGTGGACAGAGCTCCCCTATATAGTAGGGGTCACCCTCTGTAGACAGAGCTCCCGAATATAGTAGGGGTCACCCTCTGTAGACGGAGCTCCCCAATATAGTAGGGGTCACACTCTGTAGACTGAGCTCCCGAATACAGTAGGGGTCACCCTCTGTGGACAGAGCTCCCGAATATAGTAAGGGTCACCCTCTGTAGACAGAGCTCCCGAATATAGTAGGGGTCACCCTCTGTGGACAGAGCTCCCGAATATAGGTGGGGTCACCCTCTGTGGACAGAGCTCCCGAATATAGCAGGGGTCACCCTCTGTGGACAGAGCTCCCGAATATAGTAGGGGTCACCCTCTGTAGACAGAGCTCTCCTATATATTAGGGGTCACCCTCTGTGGACAGAGCTCCCCTATATAGTAGGGGTCACCCTCTGTGGACAGAGCTCCCCTATATAGTAGGGGTCACCCTCTGTAGACACAGCTCCCGAATATAGTAGGGGTCACCCTCTGTAGACGGAGCTCCCCAATATAGTAGGGGTCACCCTCTGTAGACTGAGCTCCCGAATACAGTAGGGGTCACCCTCTGTGGACAGAGCTCCCGAATATAGTAAGGGTCACCCTCTGTAGACAGAGCTCCCGAATATAGTAGGGGTCACCCTCTGTGGATAGAGCTCCCGAATATAGGTGGGGTCACCCTCTGTGGACAGAGCTCCCGAATATAGCAGGGGTCACCCTCTGTGGACAGAGCTCCCGAATATAGTAGGGGTCACCCTCTGTGGACAGAGCTCCCCTATATGGTAGGGGTCTCCCTCTGTGGACAGAGCTCCCGAATATAGTAGGGGTCACCCTCTGTGGACATATGGGCACAGTGGATTTTCGGCACTCAGTTTCAGTGCGGAAATAATGTGTTTTATTTAATGGTGTTTAATTCGGTTTTCATGGCAAGTAATGGACCACACTGTAAACTTGCTGATAGATCAGACATTTTAATTTATACGTCTATTCAAACCTACTACTGAGGATGAAACGGTTGTAGAATGGTGGCAGATCTGGCTAAGGTCTTTAAAGTTAAATAGACTGCACCGAACGCCATTGGTCAAGTCGATCACGAGTAGATGTCCTGGGCTCCATACTAAACTGCCCATGTGTGTGTGTGTGTGTGCAGGAGAAAAACGTTCACAAACGGCCCACAAACCGCAAATAATGTCGTGTGGGTGTGTACATTTTTGTTGTCAAAGGTTCGTGGAATATTGCTCTCGATGTCTTTAGTAGGGTTCTCAGTAATATTAACTGCAATGTTAACTGTTAACCGCTGATAATAAACGGCCCCTCTGAAGTGTAATAATGAAATGGTCTCTTTCCAATGTTAACTATGAGGTGATGTTCTGTCTAGATGAAATTTTTGGTTTATATTTATAGTTATAGATAACGGAGGAACTAACCAATGGAAGCGATGTTATTCTACCTGTATGTCTGGGAACCCGAGTGAGTGCCCGGGCTTTTCAAGAGGAGAACCGAAGAGGAAGGACGTGCTGGACGCGTTCTGGTCGACAACCGAGGTTAGCCCAGGCGGCGGGTGGAGGAGGTCGGAGGAGATCGAATGGTGGAAAGAAGAACCCGTTAATTGAGCTCTAACCGTTGTGCACTAAGTAGTGGAACTCTGATAAGTTTTGCGCCTTTTACTTTCCATTTATATTGTATATCTATTAATTACATAGTTCCAGTAAGGTCTGTAAAGTGTAATCTGTGAATCGTACGTCTGATATTTGATGTGTGAGTTTGTACCAGGCTGCATTTCACAGCAACTACACAAACGTGAGACACGGTTTAGCGAGCGGACGGGGTTTCCCCCGAGACAAACACGAGCCGATAGCCCTGAATGTTACACTTGCATATGTTTAGAAGAACATACGTATTGTGATACATGTGATCAGAGGTCACTGCGACTTTCAGCATTCAAACCACTCGAATTGACTGGACCGAAGGAATGAAAATACTGAAACTGTCTTCCACTTCAATAAAGACGTGTACTCCATTTCACCTCCTTAGCTAAGCTCCTGTCCTTAATATCGGAGGTGAATGGACTCCGCTGAATGTGACAAAACAAATCTGTTTGAAGTAGATTTTCCAGGTTGATTGTCCAGTATGATTACCTATGTTAGAAACAACACTGATCAGAAAATGTTCCATTTCAGCAGCTGAAGTCAGGTGCTTTGGTAATTACATTGGTAACGTTCATATTACCTTTTTGCTTAAAAGTTAATAACCTGCAACATCCTTGGGGAGACGAATTTATGGCACGGTTTCGGAGTGAGAAAAACACTTTAATCTGCAGCTGGTTGCCCCTTGTGTGACTGATTTCGCAACCACATTAATGGCCTCAGAGGGGTTACTCTGAATTGCATATAACTCTGTAAAACCGATCACCGGTCCATATGAGCCGTTGGATCGTTCCGTACACCTGAACGCTGCTTCTGACGGAATATGGGATATCCAGCGATTTACTGCATCGCGAGAATTTTCTATCCTGCAGTTGTAGCGATCGGTATCCCTGGTAAGGTACTGGAGCTGGCTACTCTGTGTATGGTGCCGTTGTCTTGCTTTCGTTCCGCTGCACTGTTCGGAATTTTACTCAGCACAGATGCTACCCTCAGTTTTCATTTCACATTTTTTTTTTTACCATATGATGTTTTTTTTTTCTCTTTTGTTAAATACGTTGTTGTGGATATCACCATAGTTTCATAGATTACCCTGCTCCGCTTTCTGAAGCGACAGCGGTCGCATCTCCAGATCGGCAGCTTTTTCAAATGACCATCCAATCAAATATCGACACGCATGTCAGTTCTTCCGTAATCACTAATTAATTAATTGTGCTTTAAACCTCATTAATTTCACTGCAGATAATTCCTTCAACTCTTTCACCTCTAATAATGGAAATGGTGTTGTTTCCGGAGCGATCGACTGCTCACCCGTACGTGCATCGTGGGAATCAGATGCCTCCCTCTAAACTGTCTGAAGGTTACCACTCCGGTCCATTATTGTCCTCCAGCCGGAGTGCACCGACGGAGCCGGCACTGATTGAATTTATGCGTTTTACTTCCAGAACAACTATACCCTGCAGAGAATTGGAAGAATGGTGAGCATTCAGAGAGTTCCAGCCAACGATAATTCTATGATGCTATTTTCTTTTCTTCACTTTTCTTGTAGTTAATTTAATGGCGATTGTGATCCTATCTCGGGGAAAATGCGGACTCTCCAAATGCATCACCCGTTACCTGGTTGGAATGGCGACAGCGGATCTGATGGTGGTTATAGTTTTCGCTTTAGTGGATCAGACCAACAATATCTACATTTATTCAAGATCCCTGCTCATCACTCCTGTATGCGCTCTGACACTTGTATTATTTGTTGTGACGAGGGACTGCTCTGTTTGGTTTACGGTCAGTTTTACCTTCGATCGTTTCATCGCAATATGTTGTCGAAAGCTCGGAGAACGATACTGCACTGAGAGAACAGCAACCGTGGTTATGGTGACAGTGGTTATAGTGAGCTGCGGGAGAAGTGTTCCGTTTTACTTCGCCGTTGAACCTTACGTCACTATTAACGACATGCCGTGGCGTTGCGCCTTCACACATGAATACGCTACCTCACACTTGTGGAAAGGAATCGAATTGCTGGATAGCATTTTAACACCGTTGCTACCAATCGGCTTAGTTCTAGTGTTCAATGGGTTAACAGTAAGACATATTTTTGCGGCAAATAAAGTCCGCAGAGGACTTCGGAACAGCAGTGATAATCAGACGGATACTGAGATGTTAAACCGCAGAAAGTCGATGATTTTGTTGTTTGCGATATCAGCAAATTTCATATTATTTTGGATACCCTATGTAGCTCATTCCCTGAAATGGCAACTGGAAAACTATTTTTATCATGACAGATATTTGAGTTCCCCGGTATATATTCTACAACAACTTGGGTACATGTTGCAAATTCTGAGTATGTGCACTAATACGTGTATCTATACTCTGACACAGAGGAAATTCAGACAGGAACTAAAGAGTGGATTGAAGTATATGTTTATGTTAAATGGCCAACTATGTAGATAACGCCCACGTTCAATGGCAGTTCAGCGAAGTTTTCAAATAAAGCATTATTAAAAATGAGTAGGCTTGTCATAAATTCACACTATATTTTGTCTGTTCATCCTGAAATTGTAGAACCCACGGAAATTTGCCTACTTCATACATTTAAGGTAGGGGACTGCGCAAGTATTCAATAGGATGACATGATTGTTACCTTGGTTGAATGACTCCAATCTACCGCAGAGATTTGACAAACACAAGGGCGGGAATGGTTTCTTGGTCTTTCCCGGGTTCAGTTATGTCAACATGAACAGACTCGGGAAAAGAGCGCCATTGAAGCACAGGGAGGGTATGACAGTAACACAGCAGAAGAAAGCGAAGAAAAAACCGTGGAATGATTGTCTATTGATAGACTGAGAGAAGTGCTCAGAGGCAGGAAAGGAGATATCACTCTTTTGGGAATATTCTGTACAGACCAGCACCTCCCCCCTCCCACCACTACCCCCAACACTGAAAAGAAAACCAGAAGAAAGTGAGGAACTGATAGGGAATTGATCCCGGACATGTGTCATATTGATACGGTTGTTGTTACAGCGAACTTGAACTTCACGAATATTCATTGGCAGGTTAAAACGATTAGGTATGACATAATTTCTCAGTTGTGTCCTGGGAGAAGTCTTGGCATAATAGATGAGCAGGAGGATGAGCGAAATATCGATTCTGGACCTTGTACTAGAAAATTAAATAGATCAGGTTACAGATCTTTCCGCGGGTCAGCATTTCCGAACGATAGAGTGCAGTTTCTCTGTATTTACTATAACCTTACAATGGGATAGGAGCAGACAGTATGAAATGTATTTAATTGGTGCAATTAGGTAGGGACTTGGAGCCGAATTTGGGAAATGGTGTCGTCCTTGAAATGTGCAACAGAAATAGTTGGGTATAAATGGAGAATTTGATAGAGGTTCTGCATAGGCTTGTCCCATTGAGGAAGTGAACCAATGGTTGGGTAAAGTAACCCTGGTTGACAAGAGATATGGGACACCTCGTGAAAAGTAAGAAAGAAAAAATACTTAAGGTTTTGGAAGATAATATCTGGCAGGGATATGGAAAGTCACAATGTAGCCACAAGGGAATTTAAGAATGGACAGAAGAATTTGTAGGGGACATTAGAAGTCCTTCAGGAGTCACATTACAGTATGTGAAAAATAGAGGATGACTAGGGAGAGGGTGATACAGGTCAGCGATAAAAGAGGAAACACGTGTCTAGAGTACACGGGGGGAGTCAAGGTCCTTACTGATACTTTGACTCGCAATTCACCAGTGAGTGCGCCCTTCATGAATGTGGATACAGTGTAAAAAGTAGATATGCTGAGTCATGCGTACGATAACAAATATGCACTGGAAAATGACAAAAACATAAAACAAAACATTTCCCGCGATTAGACGGAGAAGCTTCCTGGTGTTTAGAGAAAACGAGCGATGATATTACTCCGCCTTTGTACGTGACATTTGCGTCCTCACTGGCCACAGGAGCAGTCTGGGCTGGTTGAAGTATGGCAAATGTTATTTCTTTGTTCAATAGATGTAATAGGGACGGTCCTGAGAATTACAGGCCAGTGAGTCTTTCGTCAGTAGTGGACAAGCAATTGGAAGTGATTCTGAGGGATGGCATTTTTGAGTATCTGGGAAAATGTATCCTGGTTGGGGTTAGTCAGCTTATATTTTTGATGGACGGATCGAATTCTTCGAAAAAGTGAAAAAGAAATAGGCTGGTGAAGTCAGAACAGCCGACGCGAGGTATATTAATTTTGGAAATTGTTTGACCTAGTACCCCATTTAGATTATCAGGCGGTATGGGTTCAAGTGAAACCTGACGAAATGGAATCAGATTTTGCTTATCTACAGAAGGTAGATGAGCTAGTGGATGGAGTGCATTCTTCTGGAGGACAGTGGCCATTGGTATTCCGCGAGTAAGGTATAAACATTAGGACAGTTTATAACGATATGTCAACTCTGTTGTTACGGTGTTTTGGGAGACAGACTTCAATTTGCTCATCCTGCAGCATTTCGATAATTTACTGAGTTCGGCCTGATGATGTTTGCGAAATGCTGAAATCGGACCGGAACTACAGTCTATCTAAATTGAACTCCCATATTACAGGGCTTATACCACGATCACTCCAAAGCAACCCTTCCCAATGGAACACTGCAGTTCAACATCGGCATTTCAAAGGCTTGAGCTGCATTTTTTGGTGCTCCAGAAATGAAACAGCCTCCCAAAATGCGAACTTAAATTCCTCGTTCAAAAATACACGAATTTTCCCTAATCCAAATTTACCTTTGAACCGTGGGTTTACCGTACCCGGAAAAGATACTCATATCTTTAACCTTTAACCATGATTCCACCTGGCCGGTGTGGAATGAGACGCAGCCTCTTAAATTCACATCAGTTCCTGAAAATTTATTTCACACAAGTAACTCACAAACAGAAGATGAAGTCAAACAGAATGTCAATAAAACCCTAACAAATACAGGTTGCCTTCCGTTCATTCACGCACGAATTATCTCTCTCTTTCAAGTGAACTCACAAATGTCCAGTCCTCGTTCAATCATATTACATTCTCAATGAATTCACACTCTACGCTATTGCAGAATGTGACATAGTTTAAGTGTTGAACAGTTAACAAATAATCTACAATTTAATTAAGAAAGTTTTTCGATTCTAAAGCAAAGCGTCGCTGGAACATCTGTATCGTCCGCAAGTTAATATTCAACCTATCTAACAATGATGTCACCACGGCACCTGATCTCCAACAGCTTCCACGATTTCTCGCCATCAGTTTCTGACCAAGGATAGCATTGAGATTAAATAAACCTTTTGTTGTATAGTATCAGGCTTAATAATCTCCTTACCACCGTTGAATTAATAGATTTGGACATTATACTGGGAACTTTGCTGCACACGCATTACTGTTAGTCTGGTTCCACTCCAGAATAATTGCTTTTATCACTTTACTGATGGACTGTAGGTATATTCCTTTTCTGTGTTACCTCCCTTGTAATGTCACACATGTACTTCCTTATTCACATGCTTTAAGCATTCATTTTATGAAGTTTCCATTCTTCACTCTGTCTAAGGACAGAGGGATCAAACAATATCTAAGACGTTTTAGATTCGTCAGTGCTGCTAAACACTAAAATTGTTCACCAAATACTTCTGAATTTTAGTTCTAAATTGTCCCTAGATAATGTTGATTAACTATCAATTTTGGAGCATCATTCATGGATCTGACGTAAATGCGGTTTTGTGCTGGCCCCTCAGCTGTTTTCATTTAGTTAACACATCTAGCGGAATCCTATATTAATACCCAGAAATAACTGTAAAGGGGGTTTCTTCTTTTTCTTTGTTACTGTGTATGTAAACAAAATGGCTTCTTTGTTTTGTTAAAAGTAGGAATGCTTCTTTGTTGCGAGAGAGTGTTGGAAGCTTGTTTGGGTTAAAATTTACTGATAACGAGAATTGTATTCCTTTGTAAACCAATCGGGATTAATGTTGTTCTTTCTTCTGAGTCTGTAAGCTATTGTTGACGGGCTTTTGGGGAGTTCGGCGGGAGGGGGTGAGAGAGAGAGGACGTGATGCTGTAAACTGGGCGAGGAACGGACCCCAAGCGGGGTCCAAGGTCAGGAGGTACCCTGAGGAGAGGAGACGAAAATAGATGTGCTGGGTTGACCAATTCGGGTGGTCCTGAGCTGCAAGTCGAGGAGTTCGGAGGGGATCGAATGGTGGCCGGAAGACTTCAGTAACTGAGTTCCAACGGTTGTGCACGAAGTGGTTTGGACTTTGATAAGTTTGGCGCCTTTTCTTTATTTTTTTTCCTTCATATATACTGTATCGTTATTAATCACTTAGTTATAGTAACTTTTATAAATTGTACTCATTTAATCGCATATGGTGTACTGTCTGTTTTTGGGCGAGGCGGGGACATCACACAACATCCACACCAGCTGATTACCCAGTTTGGCGGGGCCGAAGGCTGTTCCCCCTAGACGAGAACGAGCTGAGCGAGCCTGAGGCGACCCAGGGGGTTGCATTGTGCGGTGCTCGTCCGGGATTGATTTCTGTGGAAGCTGTGTGATCGCCCTCTGTTAAAGACTGTCTGCGGCGAAGAGCTGTCTGTGCCTTTCTGGTTGTGCGATTGCTGGTTATCACTGCGTGTGTGTTGGGTGGGGTGTCTGCTGTTGGTAGCCCGGAGGTCGTTGTTCGAGTTCCGACTAACGTTGACGAAATGGTGGTGGAACCATGGGTTGTCTGTACTGTTTGGAGAGTGAGGAGTGACAGGTTGGGATGTTTCAGCTATGGTGGGCTCCGCCCGGTTGTTGGAATAATGTCCAGCCCTAAAGGGGCGGAGTCGTGGGCGGAGCGGACCTCCCAGTTGTTGGGTGAATGGCAGTGCTTGGCTGAGGGAAAGCGACAGGGACTGGTTGGAAGTTTGAGTAGGCGGGCTGGTGACGTTGTTAGAAATGTCGGACGCAATTACCTCGAAGTGACAGTTGTCAGTTATGTGAAAGTGTGGGAAAATGCGTGTGGTTCGACTGGAAATCAAATGCCGCAGCTGGGGGGCTTACCATATCTGTGGCAGGAGATTGGTGGCAAGTTTTCAGGGTATCCTTTTTAGCTAGGGGGGCAGATAAATTGCTTGCAGTGCCAGAGGGATCTGTCAAGGGAACCAGCTCCTCCCTCAGTTGTTCAGTTGATCCGAGAGGTGTCGGGATAATTAAAGGAGGCCCAGTGGCGGAATGGCTTTGGGTCTCTGGGGGAGCACGTTCCCAGCAATGTACCGAGGAACTCCCAAAAGGAACAAACCCTATTCCTGAAGGCTCAGAGGGACCACGCACTCGGCTGTCGTTACGGATGGATGGAAGCCAGGTTAAAGCCATCCTCGACACCGGGGCGCCGGTTAAGTTGCTGTACAGTTTGTTTTGTAACCGTTAGTGGAAGCATTTACCCTTGAGGACATTGAAGGCACTGGAGATTTGGGGGTACCAGTGCCGGTGATTATCCAGACGACGGTTGTTGGTCAGTGAAAATGGTGTTCTTAGAGGCAAATGTGGAGGTGACTGAGGTGCGTGAATCGTTAGTGCTGATGTGTCCGGACACTGTTGAGACGGGCAGCTTTCCGGTTCTGGAGAGAACCAATACCCTGCTGGTGCGCTTGGGGGCCTGCCCGGAGGAGGCGGGTGAGGGCTGTTTGGAGGCATTGTCGATGCTCCCAGAGTCTCGAGCTGCTTGTGCGGACGTGTGTAGCAGCATTGGGCCGATACCGAACTCAAATATGAGCCGGTGATGGTACGGCCTGGGGGAAGTATCTGAGGGTGAGACCCTCTTAGTGGACGCTGCGAAATACCACGAGGGAGGGGAGTTGACTGCTGAAGACACCTCGGTGAGAGAGAGCTTGCGGCGACTGGCCCCTACAGCCGTGGAAGACGTAGGCAGCGTGTGTGTGGATTATATTGCGCTGAAGAGGCGCACTGTCAGTGACCAGAATATGACCCTCAGGGCCGAAGAGGCGATGGCCTGTCTGAGTGGTGCGAAGTGGTTTAAGGTGCTGGATCTGAGGAGTGGATGTTGCCAAATCCCGATGAGTGAGGCCGACAAGGAGAAGACGGTCGTTATAAGTTCCCGAGGAGTCTTCTGGTCCGAAAAGATGCCACAGGGCATATCCGGAGCCCTTGCAATCTTCCCGCGGGGCATGTGGAAGACCATGGGGGATGTGGAGGCGTTTGGAGTTTTGGTGTATGTGGATGATCTCCTCGTATTTGGATTTGCCTCGGGAGAATATGAAGTGAGGTTGTTGCAGGAGCGGCTGAGAATTACAGAGTTAAAGTGTTTTCTGGACACGTGCCAGGGCTGGCGAAGGTCGCAGCTCGTGAATGACAGTCTCTGCAGAATCACGTTTGACATGATGACTGAGAGATTGGAGACAGTGATCTGGAACCAGTGGGAAAACTTACAATTTGGAGAAAACGAAGAAAGTTGTCTGACTGAGGGCAACAGAAATCCGAAAGCCCAGAAAGGGAAGTTTGAGGATGTGAGGCAATTGCGGACAGATCTAGGCAGAGGGAAACGGAAGCTGGAAGGAAACCTGAAGATGACCATCGACAGTTCAAATGAAGTGCAAAACCTGAAGGTTGATCTGGAAGAAGTCATGAGGAAAAAAAAAAAAGGTGGAGATAAGCGCAGTGAATACTGAAATGGAGGCTGACCAATCTTTAACTGCTGCTTTTCAGGTCGGGGTGGAAGAAGCTGTTGGAGTAACTGTGTCCCAGATTGAGATGGCCGGGATGCGTGAGTCAGAACTGCTGAGCCTGTGGCGAGAGTTGGAGGAGCCAGAGCAGAAGCTGATGTCTCGATTGCAGGATGCTGAAGAGACTGCAGGGGCAGTGCAGACTACGTGTTTCCGTTTGGAGAAGATCAGACAACAGCTGCCGATCGCAGAAATGGGGAAGAATACGGATTCGAAGAGTGATGTGTTAGATATGTGGTACAAGCTGCCTTTTGCTGACTTCCCCTCGATTCAGGAAGAGACCTTTGGCCCTTCTCCCACTGAGTCAGGTCTAGTAGGGAGGGTTAGCTGTGTGCAGTGGGGGGCATGAGTCAGAGATTGAGGTAGGAGTTGGTAGCGGGCCGAGGTATCCTCAGTTGTGTCCGAGCTTGATGAGTTTAGGTGAGGGTGTACAGAGGTCTCTGAGGGTTAGGAAACTCCCAGATAAGTTGGCCTATGTAGCGCCTGAGGAACAGGGCGTGAGGTTTACTATGTGGGGAGGAAATATCACTGTTTGTGCTTGGATTAGGGTGTGTTGGCAGGAAAGGTGGCAAGTTATTTAATAGTCATGAGGACATGACTTTTATTTGGTGGGGGAGAGTGTAAAGGGGGTTTCTTCTTTTTCTTTGTTACTGTGTATGTAACCAAAATGGCTTCTTTGTTTTGTTAAAAGTAGGAATGTTTCTTTGTTGCGAGAGAGTGCTGGAAGCTTGTTTGGGTTAAAATTTACTGATAACGAGAATTGTATTCCTTTGTAAACCAATCGGGATTAATGTTGTTCTTTCTTCTGAGTCTGTAAGCTATTGTTGACGGGCTTTTGGGGAGTTCGGCGGGAGGGGGTGAGAGAGAGAGGACGCGATGCTGTAAACTGGGCGAGGAACGGACCCCAAGCGGGGGTCCAAGGCCAGGAGGTACTCTGAGGTGAGGAGACGAAGATAGGTGTGCTGAGTTGACCACTTCGGGCGGTCCTGAGCTGCGAGTCGAGGAGTTCGGAGGGGATCGAATGGTGGCCAGAAGACTTCAGTAATTGAGCTCCAACGGTTGTGCACGAAGTGGTTTGGAATTTGATAAGTTTGGCGCCTCTTCTTTATTTTTTTTTCCTTCATATATACAGTATCGTTATTAATCACTTAGTTATAGTAATCTTTATAAATTGTACTCATTTAATCGCATATGGTGTACTGTCTGTTTTTGGGCGAGGCGGGGACATCACACAGCATCCACACCAGCTGATTACTCAGCTTGGTGGGGCCGAAGGCTGCTCCCCCTAGACGAGAACGAGCTGAGCGAGACTGAGGCGGCCCAGGGGGTTAAATAACTCACCGGATTCTTTCATTCTTCACTTGCTCCTCTATCCTTGTATTTTCGTAAGTCGAGTGTTAATAATGTAATTCTGTGGCTTAAAGTGGGGCTTTCTGTTATGGTTTATGAAATGTTCGCATCGGAACACAGGCAAATCCAAAATAAGACAAGTTATTATGAGCCAACCAATCCACTATTTATTCAACTGAACCCTTTAAAATGCAGAGATTTCCTAGATTTTAAAATACAAATTGTGTATATATTTTTTTAAAAAACGGACAGTTACCACAAAGTGTCCAACGGTTGTTGAAAATGAAAGAAAGCCAACATGATTTCAGAGGAAGTTCTATTTTTCAAAATCAAGGATAACAATAAATGAAAGAAAAATCATTGTATTTCAGTCAGAGGGTTGAATATATAGAATAGTTGAACTTAGAATTTTGAAAAAATGCACCATACAAAACAAGTTTAAAAATTATTTAAAAATAATTTAAAGAAATATAAAAAAATGATTTAAAATGAATGGGCTAATGTAAACAAATGATATTTGGAATTGTAATTTTATGTTAAACATTATGATTTTTTTTTTGTTTTGATGTAAAGATTGACTCCCTAATACGACGCCAAGTATGTTATTGTATAAGTAAGAGGGATAGGCGTAATAAGCTGTAGATTCAGCCTGCAGCCTTTCGGTCTGTTTTAAAGAATATCTGTGTTTTTGCTGTTTTTATGAAATTATCGTTGAGAGTGATGTTTTATTGTTATGTTTGTACTGACCAAAATAAAATTTCATTCCTTTCATTTCAATCAATTTCCTATCCTCTTCGGTACCGAGGTGGTGTACTGCTCTCCGGTGGGAAGCTGCCTGTAACTGCTCAGTATTATAATGTGCTTGAGCTAATGCCCCATTTCCTGAGCAATGCCTCCCAAATGCTGAAGCACAAAAGACGTAGTGCATGTTATATCCTTGTTTCAGTTTCATGCCCCGGTTTCTTTACGTTGCAATTTATCTCGGGTCACAACTGGGGAAGGGGGTAAGATTAGCGGCGCCGACGGCGATGCAGGGTTCTGTCATTTTTATGCTGGAAGGAGATGATTGGAACGAGGCTGCTTATCATCGTCCTAACATTACGGAGCTGAGTCAGTACGTGCATCACTAACCTACCCTCCGATCTCAGATCCAAACGTCCATATTATTTCAATCTGATGGGAGCGTTAGCACTGCAGATTTTCTATCTGTTTTAGACACTTCATGTGAAGTCTAGTGTTAGGTATCTTTTCAAAGGCTTCAAAGGTACAGTTAACGTCAGAGAAATGTATTACAATATGCATCCTGAAATGCTTTTCCTTCGTAAATATCCACAAAACAGAGCAGTCAAAGAATGAACGGCAGTTAATTGTTAGAACCCCAAAGTCCTCCGGAGTTCCCCTCCTTCCCGCAATCCACCCTTCCCCCACATACAAAAAAGCAGCCGCGTCATGATAAATGGTAGGGCATTGAAGAATGCAGCAGAACATAGTGATCTAGGAATAATGGTGCATAGTTCCCTGAAGGTGGAATCTCATGTGGATAGGGTGGTGAAGAAAGCTTTTGGTATGCTGGCCTTTATAAATCAGAGTAATGAGTAAAGGAGTTGGGATGTAATGTTAAAATTTACAAGGCATTGGTAAAGCCAAATTTGGAGTATTGTGTACAGTTCTGGTCACCAAATTATAGGAAAGATGTCAACAAAATAGAGAGAGTAGAGAGGGGATTTACTGGAATGTTTCCTGGGTTTCAGAAAAAAGGTTGAACAAGTTAGGTCTTTATTTGTAGCGTAGAAGGTTGAGGGGGTTCTTGATAGATGTATCTAAAATTATGAGGGGATAGATAGAGTTGACGTGGATAGGCTTTTTCCATTGAGATTATGGGAGATTCGAACAATTGGACAAGAGTTGAGAGTTAGGGTGCAAACGTTTAGGGGTAACACGAGGAGGGATTTCTTTACTCAGAGAGTGGTAGCTGTGTGAAACGACCTTCCGGTAGAAGTGGTAGAGACAGGTTCGATATTGTCATTGAAAGTAAAATGAATAGTCATATGGACAGGGAAGGAATGGAGGGTTATGGGCTGAGTGCAGGTCGGTGGGACTAGGTAAGAGTAAGCGTTCGACACGGACTAGAAGGGCCGAGATGTCCTGTTACCGTGTGTAATTGTTGTATGCTTATATGAGCGTGAGCAAAGTAACAATAAAAAACACAGATTTGCAGTACTTCAAAGACTACTTTATTCACCCGATATTCTTCTTCCCAGAGGCTCTCCCTCTCCCTAATAACGGAGAAAAAAGTGTCTCCATTTCACATCGAGAGGGGAGACATAATAAACATCTCACTGATTTACGATCTTAGAAGTCAGTTACGTCGCTTTTTACGAGCTCGGTGCACAAAGATGTCGTGTCTCTGTGCACAAAGCCGTAGTTCTTCCGTCTCCCGCTTCTCTTCTTATCTTCTCTTCAAACTAAGTCACCACATCATTCAACGGTCAATCTGTCCAGTTGCACTTCAGCTTGCTGCTGACATTTTCTCCAATCCTCAAGTAAAAATCCATCTCCTCTGGTTTTGTTTAAATTCCATACGTTTCATCTTCCCCTGGGTAATCACGCAAATCTTTATCATAGCGTTTTTATTCTCTTTCATACCTCCATGACGAGAGTAGTCACCACATTGAGCACAATTCCTCCATGTGTACTTCCCGATCAGAAAATTACAGAAAGATGTTCTCAGGGTGTTGATTGGTTATGGGTGACATTAATTTCCCAAATGCTGCGTGGAAGAAAACAGTGACTAAAACAACTATTGGACTGTAAATTTATTGAGAAGATAAAGGATTTCTTTTTTTTGATGCACTATGTTTATGCACCAACAAGAGGAGAGTTCGGTCTGGATTTGGTATCCTGTTGCAATCAGGATGGACTTTTGAGAACGGAAGTTTTTCATCCATTAGAATTAGTGATAATAACATGGCTAGTCTCGAAGATTTTTTTTTTTGGTGGAAGTATATCAGTAAAAGCCAAAGCAAGTAAAGTAAACTTCAAAACGTCAATGCTTGAGAAGATGCAGCGAAGACATCAGGAGGTGAACTGAAAGGAACTCCTTGACATTGAGTTAGTGTAGCAACAATTGGGTCGTGCTAAAAAGGTAACACACGCAGTGCAGGAAACGCTCTTACCCAGGGTCGGGATAAGCAATAAAACAATAGATCAATGTTCAAAGTTCAGAGTAAAATTTATTACAGAGTACATATGTGACACCACATAGATCCCCGAGATTCTATTCCTGTGGGTATACTTAGCAAATCTATAGAAGAATACGTGGATAAGTAAAGATATGCATAAAATATTGAAGAAGAGACAGCTATTTAAGAAATACAGAAGAAAAATCTGTCTGGACACCAGATCTATCACAATGACATCAGGTCTAAAGCTTTAAAGTTTTATTCCAACGTTTTCATCAGAATAGATTTCGAAATTGAGCATTTTTCTTTCATAAGTTCGGTTGGACATGCCTAACGCTGCAGAAATCGCTAAAGATAATGATAATAGTAGTAGTAGTAGTAGTAGTAGTAGTAGTAGTAATAATAATAATAATTATTATTATTATTATTATTATTCTTATTATTATTATTATTATTATTATTATTATTATTATTATTATTATTATTATTATTATTATTGTTGTTGTTGTTTTTCCTTTTTTTTTTTTAGCTCAAGCTGGTAAGCCTTGAGGTATTGCCAAAGCTAAGCACGCTCATATCTCAAATTCTATAAAGTTCAGGACTATTGTGGTGGTGTTAACATTGTTGCTACTGAACATTACCGGAGAGAGGGCCAAAGAGTGGTCAGATTAATAGTGGAACTGAAAGACGGCCTAAGGTTAAACAAACTAAGTGTAGAAAGGAGGGAGGACCAAAAGTGGACAAACTAATAGTGGAACAGAGTCATTAAGCATCAAGTTATGTTCTTGTTGTGGCAATGACATCAAGAATGCCCAGCCGATTGCGGAGAAAATATCTCACTGCATCTGTCTTTTTTATCATCAACTTCAGTCGTCTTTGCACTTCGACGGTTTATGGAAAGCTGGAGTTTTCCTTCATATTTTTTATTGCTGATAATAGAAAATAATCTGGAGGACAAAGTTCCCATGATCTCTCGCATTCACCTTGGCGCTCTATTATATCTCTGATGTCTCATCCCGGGGTTTACACTTCGCATACTTCAAAAACTATGTTACAAAAGACTACGCAGACGTTTGACAGACTGAATACGCTGTGACGAATATTACGAATACCAGTGCATTATTTTATCTATTTTTTTTCCGCGCAGTCTGCAAACAACCATAGGAAGCATATATACTGGAAATTGCACCGGGGATTACTTGCAACAAAAAGTGATGACATTAACCCGTTGTGTTTCGGCGCTTACAGGCTGACAGAAAACAACTTGTTGCTGGCTTTTGCAAAATGAAAATGAAACGAGAAAAATATGATTTGTGATATTTTTCGTAAAAGGGTATCCTTTCCAAAGTACAAAACATCACCATGTTCATCATCAAAGTATCAATATGTTGCCATTTACTACCAAGTTGCATTGTGTGCAGGAACTAGCAGGAGAAAAGGAGAAAATAAATTTGTTTAAATTACCGAGGAAAGTTGTCCTTGAACAAAATAGACTGCTGAACAAGAGAAGAGAAGAGAACCCAGTCTGTGCAAGTAAAGCACAATTCCTATAACATTGGCTGTAAAATGTTTGTGAAAGCTTGTACTTTGCAAAGAACCGAACAAAGGAAGATTTGTCGAAGGAGAAGGATGTGAGCCATTGCCTGTTGGATATGTTCAAGGACTCCAATCAGCACTCTGACCCTCATCAATGTGACGTCCTGCTGTGTAATTACCGGGTTTGAGGTATATAACCGATGTATAAACTGCAAGAAAAGCAACGCAGAAGACTGTCAGACTTCACAGGCATTTATTCGACTGTCATTGAAAAACTTCGTCTCAATAAATAGATTAGTCTGTGCCTCTACAAAGTCGTAAGCCAGTATGGTGTTGTTATCGGTACTTTTACACAATGATCGCTGAGCAGAGATGTAAATAACGGTATTGACCATGCTGCGTAAGTCATTCATAATCCTGGCACAATGTCGCTGCTTCTGCAATTCGACACTGACCACTATGATGATGTCACTGGATGCCATGGACATTCATTTAAACGCATTCCAGATTTACATTTTAATTCCTTTACTCTATAAATAATTCCGCTGGAGTTTTATCTAGTCCTTGATGTTCTCAGGGCAAACACATGATTCCCTACGAGTAACAGTATATCGACGATACGAAGGAAGTGTATCAACCCAACATGTACATTCCCGTTTAAAAGCGTTAACAGACTCGAACAGAGACATTGTTGTTCCACGTTGTGGTGGAGCGAGCAATGCACTTCATTAATGTTGTTTCCACTGCCGAGGAGAGGCGCCCCCAACCACAAATACACACTTGCTGTCCTCCCCTTACACAATGCCCAGACAACAGTGGCTGCAATTACGACTTAATAAACAAGACCAACTCAGAACATAGTCGTAAAATATTCAATTGCCAATACCTGCCCTCATCCCAGGAGTGAAACATGCTCTTTGTCTATAAGTAACAACATGCACCACCAAAACATCTGCCGTCACAGCCACTGATGGTATTTATAGTTTTCTATACAACAGTTGATTACCGAATACATGGGCCGAAAGTCTCGTACAATTTATCTTTGTTTTTGATCACTTGCATTCGAAGGGAATATGTACAAAATTAAGGGAGGGAAGTTTAGGGAAGATATCAGGAGCGAGTTTATTACACAGATGGTTGTGAGTGCCTGGAATGACTTGCCAGGAATGGTAGTGGAGGCAAAAACATTGAGGGGTATTTAAGAGCCTCTTGGACAGGCACATGCATGAAAGAAAAATAGAGGGCTATGGGGTAGTGTGGATTTAGTAATTTTTTAAGGATTATCTGGTCCGGCACAACATGGTGGGTTGAAGGTCCTGTACTGTGCTATAATGTTCTATGGTTCTAAGGAGAAAAATATTGCAACAGGGAATGAAAGTGTGAACAATGAGGGTATTAACTTGAGAGACAGACATACCTTATTGATCTTGAGGGAAATTGTGTTTCGTTACAGCGTCACCAACCAAGAACAGTGTTGAAATATACCATTAAAAACCATAAATAATTAAATATTAATAAGTTAATTATGCCAAGTGGAAATAAGTCCAGGACCAGCCTATTGGCGCAGGGTGTCCGACACTCCGAGGGAGGAGTTGTAAAGTTTGATGGCCACAGGCAGGGATGACTTCCTATGACGCTCAGCGTTACACCTGGAATGAGTCTCTGGCTGAATGTACTCCTGTGCCTAACCAGTACATTATGGAGTGGATGGGAGTCATTTTCCAAGATGGCATGCAACTTGGACAGCATCCTCTTTTCAGACACCACCGTCAGAAAGTCCACCCCTACTATATCACTGGTCTTACGAATGAGTTTGTTAATTTTGTTGGTGTCTGCTACCCCCAGCCTGCTGCCCCAGCACACAACAGCAAACTTGATAGCACAGGCCACCACAGACTCGTAGAACATCCTCAGCATCGTCCGGCAGATGTTAAAGGACCTCAGTCTCCTCAGGAAGTAGAGACGGCTCTGACCCTTCTTGTAGACAGCCTCCGTGTTCTTTGACCAGTCCAGTTTATTGGCAATTCGTGCCCCCAGGTATTTGTAATCCTCCACCATGTCCACACCGACCGCTTGGATGAAAACAGGGGTCACCAGTGCCTTAGTCCTCTTCAGGTCCACCACCAGCTCCTTAGTATTTTTCACATCAAGCTGCTGATGATTCTGCTCTCACCATGTGTCAAAGTTTCCCACCGTAGCCCTGTACTCAGCCTCATCTCCCTTACTGATGCATCCAACTATGGGAGAGTCATCAGAAAACTTCTGAAGATCGCAAGACTCTGTGCAGTAGTTGAAGTCCGAGGTGCAGATGGTGAAGAGACAGGGAGACACGACAGTCCCCTGTGGAGTGTCTAGCAGAGTAAGCTACAGAAATTAAGCATCAAATTGTGTTATAACTTTGGAACGTCATCACTAATGATATACGCATTTACGGTAAATTCAATATGCTCGCTATGTTTGTTGTCATTGCTTTGGGCTGTGTTACACTTTGAGCAAACGGGAGAGGACCAGTGCATTCTGGACACTATTTTATTTCCTCGAGGTTCTGTTTGAACAATGTTTTGGATAAGTGAATAAAAAACCTAATATGTGAAAGAGTAGCTACAGCCTAGATGTGAGATATAAACTGCAAATGAATATAGATGAGGGCAAGTGTCCGACAGTCATGAGGGAATTAAATATGCAGATAGACTGGGAAAATCAGCTCTGTACTGAATACCGGAAGGAACGTTGCAGATGCCAACGAGATGGGTTTTCTGAACGGGTATTGGGTGAGCTCAATGGAAAGGGTAATTCGGGATTGGGTGTTATATTGAACCAGATTTGATTAGGGAGCGTATGGTAAAATAAATCTTGAGAGGTAGTGATCGTGATAAGATAAAATTAACTGTGTAGTTTGAGAGGGGGAAGATAACGTCAGATGTAGAGTGTTGGAAAATATATTGCAGAGGCATCAGAGGGGTTCTGGATTAAGCTTTCCGGGTGGAGACACTAGTATAAATGATGGTAGAACAGCAATTGTTGGAGTTTCTGAGGGCAGTTTTGCAGGACAGAAACGTCCCAAAGGAGTATTCGGTCAGGTGTTCACATCCTTGGATAAAAAAGGAATTCAAAGGCAGTATAAAAGCAAAGCAGAAAGCATATAATATAGCAACGATTAGTGGGAAGTTAGAGGAAAGGCAAAGTAAAAAAAACCATTATAGTTAAAAAGCCAAATGGGGAGAAAAGATGTAATATGCAGGTAAGCTGCAAAAGAATATAAAAGGGATTTGAATTTTTTTTCAGATATATAAAGAGTTAAGGAGAGGCAGGAGTGCACATCTGACCGCAGCAAGATGACACTGGAGAGGTAGTAACGGGAACAACGAAATTGCGGATGGATTTATACGTGCTTTCCCTCGGAAACAGCAGAATGCCCGTAACAGGCGAGTTTAGAAGTACCTGTTGTTGTTAAAGAGAAGGCAATTGGAAACTTGGAATTCAGAAGTTAGATACGTCACTTGAACCAGATGGACTGGGTTATGAAAAAGCTAACTGAAGTGGTTGTGGAGATAATAGCAAACATTTGAAGAATCACCAATTTTGAAATGTTTCCGAAGGAATGGAAATTAACAAAATTACTTCACACTTTGTGAAGGGGGGGGGGGGGGGGAGAGAGGTGAAAGAAATGATACGCCAATTCGTCTGATTTCAGTTGTTGTGAAGATGCTGGAGTTCGTTATAAACGATATAATTTCGGGGCACGTGGATGGAAATAATATAATAGGTTAAAGACTGCACAGGCTCTTTAAGGGGGAAAAACTGACTGACGAAACTTTGAAATCTTGAAGGAAACAACAGGCAGGAGAGACAGAGGAGGATGATTTTTTTGTTTTTAATTTGGATTTTCAGAGGGACTTTGATAAGGTAACAACATGACATTACTTAACAAGATAAGAGACCATTCTAGTAATAGGAATATACTAGAATGGATAGAGTATTGGCTGACTGGCCAGAGGCAGAGAGTCAGCATAAAGGGTGCATCTGACCTGCTGCCGGAGAACAGTGATGTTACACAGATGTCGGTATTGAGACCAATCTGTTTCACGATATATATCAGTGATGTGGATGTCAGAACTGCTGGTGTTATGCAAAAGTTTGCTGACAAAATGCTACTGGGTGGAGGAACAGACCGTGTTGCGAAAGCAGAGAGTTTACCTAAGAACAGATTGGGGGAATGGACAAAGTTTAAGGGAATTCCTCTGGCAAAAGCAATATGGGCGTTGACGGTTTTCTAGCCGTTTACTGTTGACCACTGTGACGAAGAAATTCCTAATCCAGCACAGTTATGGCATTGCCTTCGGTGTCTCATTGCAAGTTAGTTTAACATTTAGCAATTGTCCCGTGTGATTGTTGCACTCACCTACAATCACAGAAGTTATTGTGAATTATATATGTTCTCTGTGCTGCAGTGCTATACAGTCTGATTCGGTGGAACATTGCCTCGTGTGATAGTATACAGGTATATCGTTAAATAATGGTAAACTTGATTTCAACAAGTTCAAACGTCCCAACAAACTTGATCCTGTAATCTTGTATAGTACATGGTCATTTTCACTTGTTAGCAGCATTGTCATTACAACCCAAATGAAAATGTAAAAAAAACAGTGTAGGTACATAATTAATTCCAAGGTTACTGCCTAACAAATGTGTAACTGGCGTGATGTATGCGATCACTATGTACCCAGTACAATAATGCGTAACTTGATTAACTCTGTTCCCTGTAAATTGTACAGGAGTGCATTGACAACAACAACAAAAAAATACAACTGCAAACATAGCCTTTGTTCCAGACCAGCTGATATTAACCGCAGCTAGAAACAAAATTTAGGAAATGTGGAACCTAGTCTTTGTTGTATTGTATTTCAATAAACCCTTATATTAATAAATAAAATCAAAGCATGTTATATTTCAATGTGATGGTACAATAAGGTCAACACTCCGGCCTCTCTCATTCTCTCTCCTTTTCAAACAATATTCATCCTACTGTCAACAAAATAAGCTCGGGGTCATCGCTTCAACTTTAGAATTATTCCTTGAATTCCATCTAAATTTTCCTCCACATAGGTAAAGCGATCATAATTGGACCCATCGCTCCATTAAAATTATCTCGCAGTCACGCGCCCTACTCTGACCATCCTCGTCAACACGTTGTCTGTATCAAATTTCTGTCTACGACTGGAATTCAACAATTATAAAACGTCATGTTCTTACAGTTTTATTTTAGTTCTATTTGACTGTGAATTCTGTGATTTACCGTGGTCGTTGCTGAAATCGGATTGTATTATCCGATTGCGATTCAAAAATGTCCTGAAGTGATTCGTTTATTAATATCGGCCTTTGTGTTTGACTGTGAGCTCAATCCTTGTTCAAAAGGGATAACATTAACTGCAAACTGAAAGATGACGAAAAGGCAACGATATTCCAACTGTGATGCGTTGGTTTGGTGAATAAAGTGAATCATCTGTGCGGGTCAAGAATATTTCATCAGGAATTGAATAAAATGCTTAAGAATGGAGGAAAATACCGCTAATAAGGGCAGGTGTTCCTGAAGGGATAAAGTACCTAGCAGTAATTATTTCAAGGGAATACCTTCTGCACAGTTAACCAGCCGTTTCTGATTACAACATTCGGTGCAGCAAAGTCAGATCTTCCACTCAGCGTGTCCTTCGGCCTACAAAACCGTGCCCAACATGTCCTTACCTCAGAACTACCTAGGCGTATTCATTGCCCTCAATTTTGCTAAGCTCCAGGAGTCCAGAATCCCAGAAGTCTCTTAAAAGACCCGATTGTATCAGACTCCGCCACCATCTCCAGCAGCCCATTCCATGCACTCACCACTCCTTGCATAAAAAAATCTTATCAGTGACATCTCCTCTGTGCGTACTTCCAAGCACCTTAAAACTATGCCCTCTCATGATAGCCATTTCAGCCCTGGGAGAAAGCCTCTGCTATCCTAACAATCAATGCCTTTTATTATACCTCTCATCCTCCGTCGCACCAAGGTGAAAAAGCCGAGTTTGCTCAACATATTCTCAGAAGGCATGCTCCCCAATCGAATCAACATCTTTGTAAACCTCTTCTGCACCCTTTCTATGACATCCACGTCCTTCCTTTAGTGAGACGACCAGAATGGAAAAGTACAACAGGTGAGATCCGACCAGGGTCCTATATAGCTGGAAAATTACCTCTCGGCTCTTAAACTCAATCCCACGGTTAATGAAGCCCAATACATCGTAATAAACATAGAGTTAACCTGTGTAGCAGCTTTGAGTCCTATGGACACGGACCACAAGATCCCTCTGATCCTCCGCACTGCCAAGTATCTTAACATTTTTGCCAATTTCTGTCAGTTTCGTCCTGCTGTGGACACCGTTCACTGCGTATTTATAGTTTATATTTAGAATGTTACCCGCTCTCCATGAATTAAATTGTCCCCATGGACCAACCTCTGAAGATCAGGTCATATCGACCGAGTAACCTCCAGCTTATTTTTTATAAATGACTGATTCGCTCTGATACGCAACGAGTGAAAGCAACACACTGAGTCGTGCAAGGCCTGGTTGAACTCTTTACTGTTTGAATCAGCGCGCGCTGAAGTGCCTGCTTCCAGAATTCCCCGCTCTTTGCGGGGCGGAATTGACGTCGGCTTCCAGCACTCAGAGCCCTGTCGTTTGCCGCTGGCTTCGGACTCCCCTGCGACTGTTGGAACCGGTTGACTTGCCATGTGGGCGAGCCGCCACAACTGCACAAATAATAACATTCCCCTGAGTGCTTATGTAGGGTGACCCTTAGGTGATTTCATAATTCCCTGAATCACTGTTCCCTGAATAATCACGCGTCCGGTTCTGCTTTTTGCAATTGGCCTGCACTTTTTATCCATTTTTTACTTGTTATGTATCGAGGGTCTGCTGTGTGTTTGCACAGTCGAATATCACGTTGCTACTGAGCAGGATTAAACCAAGTTATGATACTTGAAGGCATTAATCTTTTCTAACATAGACTGCAAGAATACAGTCGCAATCTCTCTCTCTCTCTCTCTCCTCTCTCTCTCTCTCTCTCTCTCTCTCTCTCTCTCTCTCTCTCTCCCTCTCTCTCTCTCTCCCCTCTCTCTCTCTCTCTCTCTCTCCTCTCTCTCTCTCTCTCTCTCTCTCTCTCTCTCTCCCCTCTCTCTCTCTCTCTCTCTCTCTCTCTCTCTCTCTCTCTCTCTCTCTCTCTCTCTCTCTCTCTCTCTCTCTCTCTCTCTCTCTCTCTAGCACGCTCTCTCTTTTCCTCTGACTGACACGGGTAAGGGCAATGGAGCACAGATGTCATTTATAAATCAGATAAATTATGTTCCGGTTGATATCATGGTTTCAGGAAGAAGAAGAACTTATAGGTAGAGAAAGAGGAAAAGAAAATAGAGTCAAAGAAATGGCAGCTTGTGTCGGGAGCTGGTGTGGTCGGTACAGACGATTCTTTCGCCCAAAATCAGGGAGACTTGTCGAAACCGGAAGCTGAGGAATAGGGTCTGCTCAAGCAACAATTTAGAGGAACATTGCAGAGCAAGTAGCGACAATGGGAAAGAGTAAACAGTCGACATTTCCGGCCGGCAGCCTTCAACAGCACTATAACTTTATGTGTGTGGTTTTGTATTCCGAGCATCTGCAGACTATCTCGTCTTCGTTTTGTAACTCTGTTCATCACATTGTTTTCATTTTTCCACAAGTGGTGGTGGTGGGCGGGGGGGGGGGGGGCGGGGGGTGCAGCATAAGGAGCATGAAGGCGGGTGAATTCTAATACTTTGCAGCACTTACTTCCACCGTCTCACTATATGTAGTGGGTATTTCACCACTTTCTTCAGTTCCTCTCGGAATTTGCTCTGAGTCAGGGCGTAAATGCATGTATTGGTGCAGGAACTGAATTGCTGCAACATTGTCGATGCCGCTTCTGCTATATAACGGGGATCCGTTACAGGATAATAAAAAGCACTCTTTGAAATCCGTTGATAGATATAAAACACCCACCTGTGTCACCCACAACAGCATGAAACTACCGGTAATGCTGAAGAGCAAAATGGTGGATTTCTGTCGGTTCTCCATCTCCCGGTCCTTGTCATTCTCTCCACTCTTTTGTCCCCGGAGCCCCCTGCGGGCTCGACTGGCCGCTAGAATCCGCCGGACAGTCTGAATATTGAACAGCAAAATCAGAAAGAATGGGACACAAGGGGTTAAAAGGCGATGAAACATCTCAAATGCCGACCATGCAGCAGAGTTTTGGAAGCTCTGTGTATAAACACAATGCCAGGGAACCCCGTGAATTATTACAAATGGCTCGTACACACAGCCCCAGGGAACACACTCCAAACAGGCCAGTACACTGACTGTCCCGATAACCGCAGCTGCCGTTCTCCTCGGTGCAGAACTTTATTTTTAGCTTCTCACAGCAAATAGCCACAAATCGATCGACGGTGAAAGCGACAGTCAGCCAGACAGAAGTTGCAGTGCTCGCATAAACCAACCATCCAATGAGGCTGCACACAGGAGTGATGTCCAGGAATGATCGGGGAAAATAAAGCCAAGCTGTCCATATCAGCAGCGGGTCCGAGATAACGACCAGGAGATCGGCCGCTGCCATTCCCATCATGTAGCGAGTGACACATTTGGAGAGACCGCACTTTCCCCGGGACAGGATCACAATCGCCATCAAGTTCGCTGGAAGAGACACAGAGAACAGTAAGTTGAGAAAATACTGAACATAAGCCAATGCAGCGAATTGACAGGATCCTGTGATATTTCGACGTTATTGTCGCATTTACTGGGGGATGGGTCATGAGAGGACGCAAAGCTGACGGAGACAGAGAAGCTGTTTACACAGTGAAATTAAGTTAATATAGTCTGAATACGTATTAGTTACTCATAATGAAATTCTGAAGTGGCAGAAGAAAATTCACCCTGGTTACCTACCTCTTCGGAGACAAGACTGGATGGAACATTTCCTACCGGCTCCTTCCGCGTCTCCTACGGATGAAATGTATAAATCCGGACGCTGATATTGCGATTCGTCCGTTAGTCAATCATCACCTTACATTGTGCTTCATGTCAGCGGAGGACGGAAGAAAAACTGGAAATGCTGGAACACACATCCAGATAAAACAAAATATTGGGAAACAACACTTAAAGTGTCTCCCTTCAGATCTATTCGCAGAAAAGCCCCTACACGAGTGATAGATAGATAGATAGATAGATAGATAGATAGATAGATAGATAGATAGATAGATAGATAGATAGATAGATAGATAGATAGATACTTTATTCATCCCCATGGGGAAATTCAACTTTTTTTTCAAATGTCCCATACACTTCTTGTAGCAAAACTAATACAATACTTAACTCAGTAAAAAAATATGATATGCATCTAAATCACCGTCTCAAAAAGCATTAATAATAGTTTTTAAAAAGTTCTTAAGTCCTGGCGGTAGAATTGTAAAGCCTAATGGCATTGGGGAGTATTGACCTCTTCATCCTGTCTGAGGAGCATTGCATCGCTAGTAACCTGTCACTGAAACTGCTTCTCTGTCTCTGGATGGTGCTATGTAGAGGATGTTCAGAGTTATCCATAATTGACCGTAGCCTACTCAGCGCC
Source organism: Hemitrygon akajei (assembly GCF_048418815.1). Classification (NCBI taxonomy): domain Eukaryota; kingdom Metazoa; phylum Chordata; class Chondrichthyes; order Myliobatiformes; family Dasyatidae; genus Hemitrygon; species Hemitrygon akajei. The sequence goes on along the minus strand of NW_027332114.1, from coordinate 39,359 downwards.
CTTCGCTCAGCTACCGATGTTAAACTCTCCAGTACTTTGCCCACGACAGAGCCCGCCTTCCTTACCAGCTTATTAAGACATGAGGCGTCCCTCTTCTTAATGCTTCCTCCCCAACACGCCACCACAAAGAAAAGGGCGCTCTCCACAACTGACCTATAGAACATCTTCAGCATCTCACTACAGACATTGAATGACGCCAACCTTCTTAGGAAGTACATTCGACTCTGTGCCTTCCTGCACAAGGCATCTGTGTTGGCAGTCCAGTCAAGCTTCTCGTCTAACTGTACTCCCAGATACTTGTAGGTCTTAACCTGCTCCACACGTTCTCCATTAATGATCACTGGCTCCATATGGGGCCTAGATCTCCTAAAGTCCACCACCATCTCCTTGGTCTTGGTGATATTGAGACGCAGGTAGTTTGAGTTGCACCATATCACAAAGTCCTGTATCAGTTTCCTATACTCCTCCTCCTTGTTAACTGGTTTCTATCTCCATACAAGTTGCTTGGGGATTAGGGTTTCAAGCATTCTCATGCTTGTTTCCCATTTCAGCAATTGCCACCTCACTGACTTTACAACAGAACCGTGACTGATTTCAACCGATACAGCGCGGTTAGACAAAACATCACAGAATTCCTGAGGCGATATGGTATTTTTTTTAAAAATCCAGATCCCAGAATCACACTGCCTGCAAATGCGGATACTAGGACTAGGGATGTGGTCGTGGAAACCAGCCACAGAAACAATCACAGCATTAGAATTAAATGCAATGCCCACCAGCGGCAACTCACACGGTGACTTACCGGGAATTCCAAAGGTTGAAACAAAAGGATAATAAACATCTCGTATCCGCCAGATGATTGGATACGCCATTGCAGAGGGTACCCGTGACTTCTGCTGGTCCTGAATTCACAGCTCCGGCAGAGACTCTGAGCTGATGCATTCCAAACGGTCCTGATTTATACAGAGGTTCTGTCTCCAGAGATACGATTATACCACTGACTATCTTCATTAGTTAGTTACTTGAATAAACACTTTAATTCAACACAATTTTGTCTGATGAATATTGATTCGATTGAACGCAAATACATCAACATTCTTGGGCATTACCTCAGAACTGTCTCATTTCGCAGGTAAATTGAATTACAATAGACACACCCTCTCTTCTTCGGTTGTCCATCGAAATCTGATGACGACGTCCATTCCTTTAACGGTGAGATCGTTGATGACTGTACAGTCCTATCCTGGACCCACAAGTTCTATTGCAGTTTGGGCATGTACGTGTGGTAGTGGTGGTAAGCATGGCTGCATTTCTCCTGGCTCTCTTCTGGTTGTTCTTTCCATCCCCAGAATACGAACCCGATCCCTACACAGCTGTCGCTAAGTGTTACGGTCAGCACCAACATCCTTCAGGTCCTCGGAACTGACCTTTCACTTCCTTAAAGCATTCTTCATCTGATCATTATAGCGCTTCTTCTGCCCTCAAGCTGAGCGTCGACCATGATGTAACTGGCCGTCTAACACTCAGCGGGGTAGCCATGTAACCATGGGGGCATCCTTATCACGTGCGCCAGCCACTGCAGCTGGCGTTGGGTGATCATGGCTTCTGCAGTTGGTCTTTACAAGTATTTCAGCGTGAGGCACCCGCTCACGCTAGGTAACACACACACACACACACACACACACACACACACACACACACACACACACACACACACACACACACACACACACACACACACACACACACACACACACACACACACACACAATCACAAACCCAGATATGTACCTATTTATAACGGTGGGAACAAGGACGTGGTGCAAAAGCATTTTGTGATGTATCCCAAGCTGCCAGAGGACAAAAGGAAATTGAAAGAAATGTTTCAATCTGCAAAGAAGTGGGAAGACCCGTTAACTAACAATACAAATGGTCCTCTAAATTAGGAAATGAATTGATGCAGGATAGCGGGAATTGCATGAAAGACAAGCATCAGATGCAATGTTAGATATGAGACAGAGTGGGTGAGTCCGACAGACGGATAGATAGACAAGTAGTCAGACAGACAGCCAGTGACAGATGAGTAGGTTTGTGATGATCCTCTTGTATCTCCTCGTTTTTGGTGCAGTGTATGAATGACGGGTTGATTCTCTACCTACGAATCTGGTAGAGTGTGAGACTGTGGGGTACATTCTCCGCCCGTCAGTCTCCATTACAGTGTGAAGGTGCTGGGTTCATTGTGAACCTGTCAGACTCTGGTGTGCTGTGAGAGTCTGGGGTTAATTCTGTACCCGTCAGTTTCTGATACAGTGTGAAAGTGCAGGGTTAATTCTGTACCTGTCAATCTCTTGTATAGTGAGAGAGCGTGGGATTCATTGTACAATGTGTGAGTGTCGGGTTAATTCTGCACCTTTCAGTCTCTTGTAAGTAGGTGAGGGTGTGGTTCTTTCTGTAACTTTCAAACTCTGCTGTGCCGTCAGACTGAGGGAATCATAATTTTTTTATTCGAAGTACATTTTGCACGACAATGTTAAACTACCTCAAGGTGATACTTAAATGCATTATACACAGTGACAGTTTGGACGATGCTGATTATGTTCGATTAATACATCAGGATTTATTCAGTCCGAAATAGAAAACCGGCACTTAATGTCCAAGCACACATCTGATTATTAATTGCCCTGTTGTATTCAGTTCCGTTGTTGTCGGCACATGTACAGAGATACACTGAAAAAAAAGATTTTCATACGATGCAATAATGATCAGTTATTTGTTGTCGTAATAGTTAAAACAATAACGGAATGCAGAATAAAGTATAACATCTGCGGAGAAAGATGCATGATCAGGTGTAGGATCATAAAGAGGTACACTGTGAAGCCAAGTTTCCATCATATAATACTAATTCTATAAATGCGCAATGAATGATGTCATTAATCCCCGTGATACGTGCATTCACGTCGGTTTCGTAATCATACCCTTACCTTAGATTTTTTTTCCCTAAAGCAGAGACGTGAGTGTAGATTTGAATATTCTTCAGAGAGCGGTGTGCAGGTATTTGATAATAAAGGTATAAGGTATTTGATATCCCGCAGTTATATTGGGATATGGTGCTAGGATTCTTATGAATCTATGGCATATATTGAAAGTAGAAGTGCGCTTGCGTAGCGGAGAGGAGACACGTCCACCTATTTTTAATATCCGTGTGTCTGTATGTCCAGTTGGTGTATTGGACAAGACTGTACACAACGCTTCAAGTTTGTCCAAACTTTTGTTTCTACAGATCCAGCAGAGCTACCTCTTCTGAAATTCTGTACCTTTACCTAATGTCGTCAAATCTCCATCCTTCCACTGAATTTCCGATCTAGTCAGACCTTACATACAGAACTCTGTCGACGTGCTTTCCAGGTTTCCTCTAGATCCGCCACCCCCCCCCCCCCCTCCCCACACCATTTGGGTTCCGATTCCACCAATTGCTCTGTGTCTCCTGGCCTTGCTTTCACAATTTGCCTGTATCTTGCGCATAATCATTTACCCTCCAGCTTTAAATGAGAAAGTTAACTGTAATCCATCTATCTCTGACCTTCACGACTTTTTGAATCTCAAACATCACCCATGCCATTCTCCCCTCCAAGAAAGGACAAAGTCATACAAGACGAAATCTAATCGAATATTATTTCATATCTTATCAGAAATGTAAGGCAATGTTTGTTCGGAATGATAACAGGAAGCTGATAATGTAATAGAGCCCCTGTCTTTTGCCTTGTATAAGATGGTATTTTTAAAATGGCTGATTTCTGTCATAGTGCTAGACGAGTAGAAGCTGCGAACTCCGATGACGTTGGGCAAGAGGAACTGCTGTCAGAAAAACTGCGAGTTCCTGTGATTTGTACATGTTGTATGGGGGAATCTAAACACCTGTTTCCAATGTAACAGGACTCTCAACAACGAAGTTACCGTTCCTACAAGACTGACCAGACATCAGCTACAATTGTCATTCCAATGATAGCTTCTTCCCAGACCCAGGGTCAGAATAGCAGAACAGCAATCTGTGAGTGTTATCTGCATTCCCAGAAAACCAGTCCCAACCCATTCAGTCATAGTGGGAGTAACTCCACTCGTCCCGAGATCGAGCTGGAGCTGTACGAACCAGATAATTTGGGAGGCAGGGGCAGAAATAAACAGGAGTTAAGAGGGAGATAATCACCCCTAAGAATCAGGAGATGGGTAGCTGGATGACTGTGAGGAAAGGGAAGGGGATTAGACAGAATGAGCAGAGAACCCCTGTGGCCGTTCCCACCAAAAATAAGTATACCGTTTTGGATACTGTTGGCGGGGACGACCTACCAGGGACAAGTTGCAGTGGTTGCGTCGCTGGCACCGAGACTGGACCCTCAGCTTAGAAGGGGTGGAGGGAAGAGAGGAAAACAGTAGTGATACGTAACTCGATAGTTAGAGGGACAAATAAGAGGTTTTGTGGAAGAGATCGAGGATCTCTGATGGTCTGTTGCCTCCCTGGTGCCAGTGACCGCGATATCTCGGATCGAGTTCTCAGTATTCTCAAGAGGGAATGTGAGCACCTGGATGTCGTCGTCCATGTAGGGACCAATGACGTGGGTCGGAAGAGTGAGGAGGTCCTGAAAGGTGACTTTAGGGAGTTAGGCGCCAGGTTAAAGGACAGGATAGCAATCTCAGGATTGTTACCAGTGTCACGTGGAGACGGGTTTAGAAATAGTAAGATAGCGCAGATAACACGTGGCTGAATACATGGTGCAGGAGGGAGGGCTTCAGATTTATAGATAATTGGGCAGTTTTCCAGGGAAGGTGGGACATGTTCCGGAGGTACTGTTTACATCTGAACTGGAGGGGAACAAATATTCTTGCAGGTAGTTTTCCAAGAGAGGCTCCAGTGGATTTAAACTAGATACAACGGTGGAGGAGAACTAGAATGCAGGAACAAATGCATGGGAGAAGGAAGAAAAAGAAGATCGTAAACTTGTTTGCACCGTATAGTGATAAACAGAGAGTAATTCTGTGGAGAATTCTTAAATGCCTTTATTTTAATGCTAGGAGCATTGTAATAAAGGTGGATGGGCTTAGAGACTGGATTGATACCTGGAAATATGATGTTGTAGAAATTAGTGAAACATAGTTGCAGGAGTGGTGTGATTCGCAACTAAATATTCCTGGATTTCGTTGCTTCAGGTGTGATAGAATCGGAGGGACAAGAAGGGGAGCTGCTTGCATTGCTTGTCAGAGAAAATATTACAGCGGTGCTCTGGTGCGTAGATTATAGGTGTCGTCTAGGGAGACTATTTGGGTGGAATTGAGGAATAGGAAATGTGCAATAACACTTATAGGGTTAAATTATAGATCACTCAATGGGAAGCGAGAATTGGAGGAGCAAATTTGTAAGGCGACTGCAAATTTAGTAAGCACAGGGTTGTGAATGCGGGAGATTATAATTTTCCACGCATAAACTGGCTATGCCATACTGTAAACGGGCTGGATGGTTTGGAATTTGCATAATGTGTGCAAGTTAATCTTTTTCAACAACACATAGAGATACCAACTAGAGAAGGGGCAGTGTTGGATCTGCTGCTAGAGAATGAGATAGGTCACGCGTCGGAGGTCACTATTGGAGAGCACTTCGGGTCCAGTAATTACAATGTCATTAGATCAGATTTTACAAGGGTTGTATTGAGTGTATCCTCAGCAGCTTCATCACTGCCTGGTTCGGAAATTGCAGCAGCTCGGATCGCAAGAGCCTACAATGGATAATGAGGTCAACTGAGAAGATCATCCAGGTCTCTCATCCCTCCATTACGGATATTTACAGTACATGCTGCATCCGCAAAACAAGCAGCATTATGAAGGACCCCACGCACCCCTCATACAAACTCTTCTCCCAGACTTTGTAACAGTTTCTTCCCCCAAGCTATCAGACTCCTCAGTACCCAGAGCCTGGACTGACACCTTTCTGCCCTATTGCCTTGTTTATTATTTATTGGAATGTCTGCACCGTTTTGTACACTTTATTCAGTCCAGATACGTTTGCAGTCTAGTGTAGTTTTTTTCTGTGTTGTTTTTTTTTTTACGTAGTTCAGTCTAGTTTTTCTACTGTGTGATGTAACACCTTGGTCTTGTAAAAAAAAAGTTGCCTCGTTTTTACTATGTACTATACAGGCAGTTATGGTTTAAATGACAATAAAAAGTGGCTTGATTTTAGTTTCAATATAATTATGCAGTAGAATAGGACTGGACACTGTGTTGAGAATTTTGATTGGAGAATGGTTAGGTTTGAGGAGATGCGAAAGGATTTAGAAGGTGTGGATTAGGCAATTGGTTTTATGGGAAGGATGTAATAGAGAAATGGAGGTCATTTAAAAGTGGCATGTTGAGGGTACAGAAACTTTATGTTGTGTTAGGTTGAAAGGAAAGGTTAAAGGTTTGAGAGAGCCATGGTTCTCAAGGGATATTGGAAAATTGGTTCGGAAAAAGAGATATCTATAATAAATATAGGCAGCATGGAGTAAATGAGGTGGTCGAGGAATATAAAGAATGTAAAAAGAACCTTAAGAAAGAAATTAGAAAAGATAAAAAATAAGAGACGAAGTTGCTTTGGCACGTAAGGTAAGCATAAATCCAAACGGTTTCTACAGTTATATTAATAGCAAAAGGACAGTGAGTGATAAAATTGGTCTCTTAGAGAATCGATCTCGTCCCGGGGTTATCGAATCACGGTCCGGCGCAGGGTCGAAATTTATGATCACTTCTCACCGGCGTGTCACCTCATCATCTCCTATCGAACAAAAGCCCCAATCACATCATTAGTGTCCTTACCAGATAAACCTCCCCATAAATTCGACCATTCTAATTGGATGGCACACATTCCTCCATATCTTTTATCTTCAGCAATAACCCAACGAAGCTGAAAACGGACCAAGTTGAAAATAAACAGCTCTCTAGAGCTACCAAATGAAACACACACAGCATAACAGTAGATGTATAAACCAAGGGATTACACCACCCACCCCCAACAAAATCGTCATATCCACATGACCTTGAAATAAATTGTCACTTCGTATTAATAACACCGCTTTCAAAGGAAATTCATGATATCAGCACCGCCACTCTATTTGTAAAGGGTAATATCGTATCTCATTGGCGGGATAGTTGTAACACTCTGTTTCTCTGGTGCTACTTAGGCCAGTCGATATGGGCGCTCTCAAGATTTGATAAGACCTCCTTATCCCAACGTCTACTTCTTCCGTTGCGACACTATTTGATCCATATAGCGTGGACTCCCCTGGTCTATCATTCGTACATTCCTACAACTAGGACCCCACTTCGTTGATCTCCGCTGCATACGTATATCTGCCAGTGCACTGATAATTCCCCCACCCCTCCTATTTCATCTGCTTCAGGGTAAGAGAAGGTGGGAATATCTATCTCAAAGATTGGGGAATTGGCGAAACGCAACGTACGCATCACCCCCATTCCCTCATCCTCCCAGTCCGTATCCCATTGACGGGTAAACGCTAGTTTAATCATGCGCCTGTTTAATCATTCCTGCTGTCAGGCCTTCATACCACCTACACTCACCACCACCCTCCAGCCCCTCACGTTGTCGCAGAGTGCTCTTATAAGGTCTAGAGTCCAGGTCCGACTCCGGATCAACACGCGAGTCTTGTCACAGAAATAGAAGATGATTCCAATGGCGAAACCTGACAGGCCAATTTACTTCTTCTTTTAATCATGCCTCCTCTTATTTCCCTGATTCTGTTTGGTAGCCGCGACAGCAACTAGTTCATAAGCATTTTTCAGCTCCATTCTCATATCAGACATAAACTTCAGATAAGTCTCCGGTGGAAGGTCCCACTCGCCCGTCCCAAAACGAAGGTGGATGCATAACATCGCCACGATCAGAGATCAGATAATACGGCGAGTACCCAGTAGCTTTATTTTACGTACCGTTGTAGCAGTAGATCGAATATCCAGTATGCTCCTCCACCTGTTATTTCTGCTAATCACCAAGGTTCCGAGCATGCCTAGCATGGTCCGATTAAACCTCTGCGTGGTAGGTCATCCTGCGATTGATAAGGCGCAGTCCTCGACTGCTCGATTCCAAACCTGCTCAGTAACTCATTTATGATTCTACTTTTGAAATCTCGGATAAATCGCTATGTATCCGACTGGGAAGCCCATAATAAATGAAATAATTCTCCCGTAACACTTTGGCCGCAGCTGATCTCATTTTATCCTTGGTAGTGAAGGCTTGCGCATACCAGATGTAGTGTCATATTTTACCATGTGCTTCCAAGTACCCCGAAACCTCATCCTTAAAAATGGACTCCAACCTCTTCCCAACCACTGCTGTCGGGCTAACTCTCCAATAGTATATTCCTTCCTTCTGCCGCCTACTTAAATAGTGGAATGACATTTGCAGTTTTCTCATCACACAGAACCATTCCAATACCAAATGATTCTTGAAAGATCTGTCTTTTCCTCTGCGATTTCGGGCTGATTAGCAAGTTGGCCTTCATTTCATTTTCACCTCCTTATTGTTTTTAATCTTCTTCTGTTAAGTGTTCTTTTTTTAAGAAAACCTTCCTTTTCCACGATATTCGCGCAATCTTTGAGAAATCACATCCTTTGTAATTATGTTGTCTCTGCCCTCTGTGATCGGACATGAGTGGTGTATCACCCCTTTGCAATATTTCTTCTTGTCAAAGTCTGATATTGATAGAAATCCTGTACCTTTATTTTGATAACTACTCAAGCTGCATTTTTATATGTTGATAATGACACAAGATGAGTATTTACATACGGTTAAAAACATAAACGTGTATATTCCTATGGCACAGATCCGTATAATTTTTCAGTGTTAACGACACAGAATCCACTTGCCTGTGATACACCTGAAAGTATCTGAAATGATGGGAATTGTATCCACTGCTGGGGTGGTGAATATAATGAATCTCCACCACAGGGCCGTTGAAGTTTCAATGTTTTTCATCACGTAAATCAAAGGTTGTCAGATGTGTGGAGACTGAACGAATTTTCCAAGCGAGGATCGGGCAGAACCATGTGTCAAATGTGAGAGAACAGCCGCCATCATTTTTAAGGTTTCATGGGCTGAAAGGACAACTCCTGGTTTTTCGCAATTGGCGATACTTCAGTGAGGTGCCCAGTGAATAGATTGTGAATAAAAATGCGTGTTTATAATGTTTTTCTGGAGAGAATTTTCCTATGCTGGAGGAGTCCAGAGGGCACACAGCATCGGAAAAGAGGGGCATTCATTAAGAATTAAGAAGGGTTGGTATGTATGTAGCCAGATCTGGTAAATCGAAGAATATTTACAACAGGGTGTTTTGGATGGATGATTTGTCACGGAATGGAGGGGTATGTGGAGAAGGAGAGACGTTAAGTCTAAGCAGCTAATAAATCAACCGATAGGAAACGGCGGAGCAATCTCGATGGGGCAAATGGCCTAATTTTGCTCCTTTACCATATGGTGTCATATTCCAGTTCCTAACAGCAATCCACATCTTCGGTTCATTCGGCCTCTCTATCTGTCTGTCCATCTATCTATTTATCTATCTAGATCGATCCATCTATCTGTTATCTATTCACTCCATAGACATACAGCCATAAAGCTCAGAACAGGACCTCCTAGTCTGACGACCGACGATTCGAGGGTAGTATCATAGTGGGAGGCTGGGACTTCAGAGGTTACAGACGTGTGGAAATCTTTATGTGCAAGTATGTCCACACGTAAGATTTAAAAGCAGAACTTGGCGGCAATGCTTTTTTTTTCTGAGTTGGACTGCAACCAATGCCTGAGTGGGAGCAGGAGATGAAAGCTACCTTTTTCACACAGTTCCGTGCTCAACATTAAATCGACAACACTTCGCTGCCATCTCTCGGAATGTGATTGCGACCAGTCGCTGAGAGTGTTTCATTAGAAAGGGCGTATATATATAGAAATATCTAATGTCTATGTGAAGTGGCCATTTATGGAGTGGATATGGTTGCGAGTGGGTCAGTGTTTGGAGTTGCTTTGTCTCATCAGACCGGCTAGGTCAGGTGTCGGTGAGGTAAGTGTATTTCTGATACGATTCTTAATTCCTTCGTATTTCTTTATTTCTCGTCCATTCGGGCACAGTAGAGTAGCGAGAATGCATCCGGAGATAGTGTCTTGGTCTGTATGTTAGATATGGGAATTCTGGTATCCGTCCAGTCTTCAGGATTGAAAAAAACATACGCACTAAGTGCACAGAGCTGCCGCTCATGGGCAATGTAATAAGCAACTGGAGCTGCAGCATTATGAAGAGAGACAACCCAGCAAACCTTCCAGAGCCGGCAGTGCTCAGGAACTCTGCGGAGCGCCCAGACTCTGGCCTAGACAGGCGGTATGAAGGCGCAAACTCAAACCCCACAGGGAGGGATGATTCCGACAAGGGGGCCGAGCGAACTGCGCCTCTTTTGCGCTGTAAGGTAAAAACGATAATCTGAACCTTCAACACAAACACCATCCATCTCTTATCTCGATGCACCGAGTTGGCATCACAGGCAAGCAGGTATGAGATCTCCATCCTGGGGATACAAGAACACTGTCATATACAGCCAGACGAACAGATAAGGTTCACAAAAGTAGAGGGGATGCACCTCTTCACCACGTCCGCAAGGAGAGAGCAGACAACGATGTCAGCACAAGGCGGAGGAGAGCTGAGTTCGAACCGCAAGACGAAGAATGCACTGAGGGGCATAGGCTCAGTTACTGACAGAATCCTTACTGCGGAATTCGGCGGAAACCCGGCGACCTCTGTCATCATCTGTTACTCCCCACACAACTGCAGCGAGGAGACTTTCTACAGGAAACTTCACAGGAAGCTGCGACATCAATACCAGCACATAACCTTCTGGCTGTGCTCGGCGATTTTAATGCCCAGCTCGGACTGGAAGATGTCCCATACTCATACCACGAATTTACCAACAGAAATTGGCAATACCTAGTTGATTTTATCTAGGAAAACAGTCTCATTGCCGCCAACACACAATTCAAGAAGCGAGCTGGTTCATCTGCGGACATACGAAAACAAAGCCACCCTCGACAAGAAACATCTCGAGTCGAATTTCGTAAGAACAAAATGGCGTAATTGTGTGATCAACACAGAACGCGACAGCACCTTCAACTCGGTCCGTTCTGACCACAGAGTCGTGTGGATGCTCAGTCTCACTTGCATCCGCAACCCAAAGCCGCAGGCCCCAAGGCGAAGATAGACTGGAAGACGTTCTCCTCACAACATATTCTTCAAGCACAGTCCGAGTGAGGAATCGCTTCGGCCCTCTGGAGAGGGAGGAAGAAGAGATTGCCAGCAACCGCTATCAACGGCTCATAGACGCACACACAGATGCAACAAACAGTCTGCCTACTGTGAAACGAAACAAAAAGAGACGGATCTCGAAACATCCTGCTTGTCATGCCGAACCTAGAAGGAGCGAAACAGAAGAGCTAAGAGACAAATTCAAGACGGCGAAGAGGAATCCCCTTGTCACCTCTGACTGACAGAAGGAAGAGGAACGAGCTGAAAGGATTAGAGGGGTAGAGGCTCATTAGAGGCTACTAATGAGGGTAGAGACAATCAGCATGGAGAAGCATGGCGACTACTCCATGAGATCTGCAGACGGAAGAGGCACCATCAGGTCAAATAGCAGAGGATCGTGTCCAGACATGGTTTATCCACATAACGAACCTGCTGGGAAGCCCTCCAACGATCACGAAAGACGGAGAGGACATACCCACGATCGTAACGCAAGTCGAAATCGATGCGGCCCATTCACCTTTAAGGAACTGGAGGTGGCCAAATATGCACTCAAACAGGGCAGGAGCGCTGGAGCAGACGGGATACCACCAGATGTCCTTAGGATGCCCTGGACGACATCTTGCTGGACATATGTAATAAGACACTGATGAAAAGCGACAAACCAGAACAGTGGTCACTCTCAAACATTATCCCTGTCTCTTAGACTGGATCCCTCACGAAAACAGATACCTACCGCGGTAGCAACTTGACCTGCATCTTAGCAAAGCTACACAATTGGATGATCTTGAACAGGATTCGCACCGCCATTGCCACTAAGCTAAGATTGTATCAGAATGGTTTTCGGCAGAAGCACACAACAGTAATGCGTATACTTGCTCTCCGTAGAGTCATCGAGGAAGTCAAGAACAACCTACCATCCGTGCTTACTTCCATCGATTTTCGCAAAGCTTTTGACTCCATTCACCGAGGTAAAATGTTGAAGATCCTGAAAGCTGAAAGCCAGACCATCTACTGAGAGCAACAGAGTCCAGCTATACCCAGACCATGGCCAAAGTTGTGTCACCATACGGAGAAACAGCAGTGTTCGAGCACCTAGCTGGTGTGCTGCAAGGAGACACACTGGCACCCTACATCCTTATAACCGTCCTTGATTACGTTCTACGTCAAGCTACCAAAGATCATGACAAGCTTGGTTTTACCTTACAACCCGCACTAACCAAAAGTGTCAGACCAGTTACGCTCACATATCTCGGTTTTGCAGATGGCATAGTCCTGCATTCTGACCAGATAGAGGAAGCACGTCAGCTACTGTTAAAAGTGGAAATTGAGGTCAATAAAGTAGGACTTCAGCTAAACGATAAAAAGACAGAGTACATGGCGTTTAACTGCGATGAAGGTACTCTCAAGAATGATACGATTAAGAAAGGCTTAGAATTCATGTACCTCGGGTCAAGAATGATGAGTTCGGAGAAGGACATAAAAATACGGAAGGTGCTGGCGTGGAGGGCTATGAACGACATGAAGGAAATCAGGAGGTCGAACCTGCCCAGTGTGCTCAAAAAGTGGATCTTCATAGCAGTCATAGAGTCCATTCTCACGCACGGATGTGAGACGTGGACACTCACCAAGACCATGGGGAAGTCACTATAAGGATGCTATACTCGAATGCTCCGGATGGCTCTTGACGTGATTTGGCAACAGCACATGACGAACGTCGAGCTCTATGACGACCTACCGATGCTCACTACTAAAATCGAGGCGAGAAGACTTCAACCAGCGGGGCACTGTCTACGCCCTCCCAAGACTATGGTCAACAAGCACCTAGATGATAGCAGCGCGGCTAATGTAGATGAACTGAAAACACTGATGAGGGAGAGGGAGGAGTGGAGAGTCCTTCACCGTGCCAGATACCGGCGCCATAGGCCTGAGTCAACGTAGTAGTAGTAGTAGTAGTAGTGGTAGTATTTGTAGTAATATTAGTAATAGTAGTAGTAGTAGTAGTAGTAGTAGTAGTAGTAGTAGTAGTAGTAGTAGTAGTACTAGTCCAGTAAATATTAAAAAATACTAAACCCTTATGTAAGTAGAAGGGAGGATGATTTTCGTGAGGTATAACAATAGTTATCTGTAATTTCATGCTGCTTTGGGTACAGCAGTAACAGACCAATCAGTAATACATCCGAATAGGTCGCATTTTGCATTGCTTATGTAAGTAAGGAAATACGGTTCGGCTTGTGAAGTAAAAGTACAGGTGGGATTCTTCTCCGGAGCTTCTACTTAACGGGGCAGGAGAAATTGTTCAAAGTTTTAAAGATCCATTTAATATCAGAGTATCTTTACAGTATAACCCAACGAAACCAGAACTCCAATAGAATAAATGATAAAATCTCCGAAGTTAACCGCACCCCTGCTTTCCTCCACTCGACACCCGCGCCGTTTGCGTAGATGCTGTGAAATGCTTATTGATCCAAACTCGCACACATAATATCAGACCGCACACCATGTACGTTTACAGAGTACACTTTATAAATCTTACTAGAACTAGGTATTTAATAGTGATACAGTATGAAAAGAAAAGAAAAGGCGCCAAGCTAATCAGAGTTCAATTTACTCGTGCACAACCGTTGGAGCTCAATTATCGGAGCCTTCGGTCCACTCTTCGATCTTCTCCGACCTCCTCGACCCGCCGCGTGAGACCAACCTGGGTGGTCGACCAGAGCACGTCCAGCACGTCCTTCCTCTGCCGGGTCTCCTTCCGAAAAAGCCCGCGCACTCACTCCAGGTGCGCACTCATACAGATAGAACAACATTGCTGACATTGGTTAGTTGCTCCGTTATCAATAATTATAACCCAAACATTGCAACTAAACAGTTACCCACAAAGAAGCAATTTCATTATAACTCTACAGAGCAGCCATTTTATATATGCAGTTAGCAGTTAACATACAGTTTTTAATCTGTGAACCCTACAGTTGTATGATTTTTATTATAGATTATTTGTGAACTCTCCAATACTTAAACGTATGGCGTGTTCTGCGAGAGTTTACAGTGTGGATGCATTGTGAATATACACTATTTCACCAGTACTGGGCAGTTGTGAGTTCCCTTGAAAGAGAAAGAGAGGTAATTCGTGCGTGAACGATCGGAAGGCAGTCATGTGCTTGTGAGGCCTGTATTGATAAAATGTTCAAATTAATCCTCTTTTTCACAATAGGATCTCATTGTCTGCAAATGCCTGCTTCCTTGCATGCAGTAAACGTGCAGCTACTGATGTGCATTCCAGAGTCTGCTTCTCTTTCTGAAATTGTATAAAGTCTTAGTATATAGGGTCCGCAACGACACACATCTTTTTTCCCTTTGTTCTTCAGAATACATAGTAAGGACATTCGCTCTGGTAATTAACTGTATATGGCAGTTATCTGTGACGGTTCTGAAGGAAGAAACGTCCAAGCTTAGATTTTTGTTTTCCCATACCTGCGTATTTAGATTGTGATTTTTCTTGTTTCTTTGGTTTCGTAGTGATTACAGAGGGAGAAATGGATTCCACATTGGCCATGTGAAATCAAGGCTAGAGGGATCCAGATATGAGTGTATCTATTCGGTGTGCGATGAACCCACTGTTCAAAGGCAATTGACAGTAAGACAAATCCGTGTGTACTTGAATTGGGAATTTGAAATTGGCATTTTGGGAGTCTGGTTCATTTGGGGAGCACCAAACGATGCTGCTGAAGACATTGAAATACTGATTAATACCGTGTGAATTTGGCACCAAAAGGTCCAGATGCGATTCTTCCCCTTGTGATTGTCAAGTCTCTGTGATAGTTTGGAATACATTCACACAATGTAACAATTACTGCAGCTCATTGACCATTTGCCCCGTTTCCTACTTGAACCTCATGACGTGTGCAATGTTCCGTGGATTTTGCGATTAAAAGATCGCCAGGCACATAGTTGTTTGAATTTATGACATATTTGACAAACTTAATGATTTTTAAAACTTTTATTCAAAAACTGCGCTGAATTGCAATTGGAGTGGGCGTTATCTACACAGACGGCCATTTAACGTGAAAACATACTTCATTCCATTTTTCAGCTCTTGTCTGAATTTCCTCTGTGTCAGTGTATAGATACAAGTATTGGTGCACATGCTCAGAATTTGCAACATTGACCCAAATTGCTGTAGTATATATACCGGAGAACTGAAATATCTGTCCTGGTAAAAGAAATTTTCCACTTGCCATTTCAGGGAATGAACTAAATAGGGCATCCAAAATAATATGAAATTAGCTGATATTGCAAACAACAAAATCGTCGATTTTCTGCGGTTTTCCAACTCGGTATCTTTCTGATTATCACTGCTGTTTCGAAGCCCTCTGCGGACTCTATTTGCCGCAATTATATGTCTTACTGTTAACCCGTTGAACACAAGAATTAATCCTATTGGTAGCAACGGTGATAAAATGCTGTCCAACAATTCGAGTCCTTTCCACACGGGTAAAGTAGCGTATTCATGTGTGACGGTGCAACGCCACGGTACGTTGTCAATTATGATGTAAGGTTCAAAAGCAAAGTAATACGGGACACTTCTCCCGCAACTCACTATAACCACCGTCACCATAACCACCGTTGCTGTTCTCACAGTGCAGTATCGTTCCCGCAGCTTTCGACAACATATTGCGATGAAACGATCGAAGGTAAAACTGACCGTAAACCAAACAGAACAGTCCGATGCTACAAACCTAAGTACAACTGTCAGAGCGCATACAGGGGTGATGAGCAGGGATCTAGAATATATATAAATATTGTTGGTCTGTTCCACTAATGCGAAAAATATAACCACCATCAGATCCGCTGTTGCCATTCCAACCAGGTAACGGGTGATGCATTTGGAGAGTCCGCATTTTCCCCGAGATAGGATCACGATCGCCGTTACATTAACTACAGGAAATTTGGAGAGAAAAAAAAAACAGATTTATCGTTCGTTGCAACTGTCTGAATGCTCACCATTCTTCAAATGCTATGCAGGGTATGGTTTTTAGAAGAGAGAAGGTGAAATTCAATGTGTGCCGGCCCCATCGGTGCACTCCTGCTGGAGGACCATAATGGACTGTCGACTTGCCGACAGTTTAGAACTGGGCATCTGCTCTCCACGACTCTCCCACCGGTGAGTGGCCGATCGATCCAGTAAACATCACCATGAACAAGGCCATTTCCATCATTAGAGGTGAAACAGTTGTAGGGTTTATTTGTACTGAAATTAACACATTTTAAGCCATGTGTTATAATTGAGTGATTATGAAAGAACTGACCTCCGTGTCGATATTTGACTGGGCGGTCAGTTGAAAAAGCTGCCGATCTGGAAAAGCGACCAGTGTCGCATAAGAAAGATGTGAAGTGTCAAATATGAAAGTATGCTAATATCGGCAGCAATGTAATTGACAAACAAAACACATCACATTGAAAAATTATGGAAAATGTAAAAAAAGAACCTTTCAGATTCTTGAATCGTGAATTCTGCAAACACATTTCAAGCGACGGTAGCATCTGAGATGATTAAAAGTCCGAACAGTGCAGCGGAACAAAAGCAAAACCACGGCACCATACATATGGTGACCAGCTCCAGTATCTTACCAGGGATACTTATCGCTACAATTGCAGGATAGAAAACGCCCGCGATGTAGTAAATCGCTGGATATCCCATATTCCGTCAGAGGCAGCGTTCAGTTGTACGGAACGATCCAAATGTTCATATGGACCGGCGACCGATTTTACAGAATTATATACAACTCAGAGTAATTCCACTGAGGCAATTAGTGTGGTTATCACGTTAGTCGCATTAGGAACATCCAGCTACACGCGAACTTAAATTAAAATGTTTTTCTCACTCTGTCTCCCGAAAGGATGTTACGAGAATATTAACGTTTGAGCAAAATCTGAGAGTTGCCAATTTAATTTCCAAGACACCTGGATTCAGTTGTTGAAGTGTTGTTTTCTGATCAGTGTTGTTTCTATTCATAGACATCATCCTGAGCAATCAGCGTGGACAATCAACTTTAATCAGATGTATTTTGTCACATTCGCAGAGCACATTCGCTTCTGACATGGACGGCAGGAGATTAGATCGGGGGGTGAAATGGGGTTCACTTTATTGAAGGGGGAGCTAGGATCATTTTTTCTTTCGCTTGTTCTAGTCATTTCGAGTCACTTGAAGGAAAGTACCGTAGACCGCGCAAAACTGACGCGTGAGAGGATGGTTTGTGTGGTTCTCAATAGGAGATATGCACTTGCATCTGACCGACTGGCCAAATTATTGCAAGAGTGGGTTGGTCTGCCAACTCTGCAAAATTTTCCGGTGGTGTATCTGGCGTTGAATATATTACTTTCATTGACGGCGTGAATATATTGATCTCATACTGGTCAAGTAAATACCATAAATATTTATTATGCTAAATATCATCAACTACAACCAGCATTGAATTAATAACGGCTCAGTGAAACGTATGTATTCCACTTTCAGGAACAGGTTTTCATTTACTTCATTTTACCTGCCACAAGCCTTACTTCCTCTAACAGAGATCCATTGTGCTCTGTCAAAGAGAAGAACCGTTACTTATTTGCTGCTGATTGTTCATGTTATAAAAATGACTATTAAAATTTCTCATATTTGGCAGCTTATGCTCAGTGTCGAAATAAAACCTCCAATAACCTTCATTTTCCAAACTGTTATAGGCAATATTTTGTTTGGCACTTCCTGTGGCGGGCTTTGTTCCCCACCTGTCACCGAGCTCTCACTTGTGGTTCCAAGTAACTGTTTGCATGTCACTATGGCAACACCCTGGTACGCCACTTCGACAGGTGGGCTAAACCAGGTGACAGTAGCCGGGAACATTCAAACCTGGAGAGAGAGGGAATTCCTTACCCTAACATGCAATACCAGATCCCGGAAAGTGCGGATGAGATCAACCGCAAGTTCTAACGCCCAGGAATGCTGTGCTGCAACGATTAATGGTGAGCGTAGGGTAGAACAATACACAGAATGCTGTAGAATGTCATAGCTATTCGCTGTCGCTGAGGTAGTCTCCAATCCCGACGATTGTTTGTGCCATTGGGCCAATGTGTTTGAGGTCGGGAGAGTGGAACGGCCTCAGTGCGGCTTTTTCACTATGAAATTCATCCCGACCTCATCATTGGCCATGAGGGACAACCAACACCAGCAAAGAATAATTTAAAATGAATTAGAAATAAAATAACAGATCAAACCCGTTTGTACACAAGGAAGTGCTAATATTCATAAACCCGGTATTTCAACTTGCACGATTTTCGCAATCATGCTGGTATCCATTTATTTTCTAGTTGTGATCCCATATATTCCGAATAAATTGTCACCTTTGCCTATTTCAAAGAAAGAGTTTTCAGTTTATCGCCAAGGCACCTGTATAAATAGATAGATATATAGGCCAATGGGGTATTCGCTCCTCACTAGCGTTCCATTACTGCAATTAACAAGACTATAACAGGTCTACCGACACATCACTGACCACACTGATGTTATCAGCGCTTACTCTGACATGCCACCGACAACAAGGATAATGGCACAGCTTCGCCAGTTCATTCAATATTGCAATGTTATTATCTCAGCTCATTCGGTCCCACGACACCTCACACAGAGAATATCACTTTATTCAGAGCCATCTACAAGTATGCTGAAAATTTCATTCCTTTTCCAGCCTTAACATGGAGACAACGAAAACAGGAAGTACGACCAAAAGATCATAAACCCTAACAATAACCCTCTTTAAAGAAATGTTCCTCAGCACAATAGCACTGCCAGTGATGATGCCCAGTCACCACCGACTATACTGTCACTGGATATCAGAACATATTACACATGTCTTTATTTGCCAATGGCCGCTCCCTTGGAGCAAATGAAATGCCATTTACAAACTGCAGAATCAATAGCTCCGATGTGCAGTCAATAATGCCACTCACAGTGCACTGCACAGCAGGGGACGGCTACCTGGTGTGCACAGATTTTATGTGCATCGTATCGTTATGGACTTGATTTTAACTGTGATGCAGTTGAGACTAGAGAGATGCACGGTGAATGTACCAACGTGTCACCGAAACAGCAGTGGAACATAAAAATAACATTGAACCTTGTTTTTGTTGTTATTTTCATACTGATATCCAGAGTGATCTGGCGATTAAGGAGAGATATTCACTCATTTTTGTTTTCAATAATCACATTGGGATGCGTTTATACTTCGAAGCACTTTTTTATTTACATGTGCCAAATAAAATTCGGTGTTATTTATTGGCAAGTCTTAAGACACACTTTCATTTAGTCAGTCCGCACAAATCATGTTCAGTGGGTTCGCAGATAAAGAACCTCAATGACGAAAATAGGTACAACTTGTATTCAGTGGATTCAGATGAAGGAAACCACCGGGAAAAGTAAGAATACCGAGCCTTCATCACTTACACCTTTACACAACCGATATGTTATTATCTGATATCCCATACCATGAATAAAATAGTAAATATCATTATTAAAATACCCTGTATAGATGTGATCATACGTCAGGTATACTTAACCTTTGAAAAATTGTGCATGTTTTTTATTGTTTCAAGCAGGTGGTCTAGAACAAAAGGAGAGAATTATTGCACATCACTAGTCAGATTAATTACAGTCAAGCTGTGATGTAGGTTGGTGCTTGCAGAACTACGGCGTGGCCTTGGTTATGTTCTGTGGCGATCCTGTGGACGCAGGGAAGTAACAGGGATGGTAGTCAGACTCCCCGGTGCCAGGGTCCAGGATGTTTCTGATCGCGTCCACGATATCCTGAAATGGGAGTGAGACAGCCAGAGGTTGTGGTACATATTGGTACCAACGACATAGGTAGGGAAAGGGAGGATGAACCTGAAAACAGATTACAGGGAGTTAGGAAGGAAGTTGAGAAGCAGGACTTCAAAGGTAGTAATCTCTGGATTACTGTCTGTGCCGCGTGGAGGTGAGTATAGGGATAGAAAGAGGTGGAGGATCAATGCGTGAACGAGGGATTCGAGCAGGGGACAGCGATTCAGATTTCTGCATCACTGGGACCACTTAGGGGCAGACGAACCTTCACTGAGCTGGAATCCAAGGTTCTGGACAGTCTCTCGGTAAAACCACAGTTTCTCCAAAGACACCCTGTGCCCAATTCTCGTCAAATTTTCAAGGAGTATTAAATAATCTGTCAGACAATATGGCCCTGTAACAGAAGCTATCAGGATATCGTCTGCATACAGAATGAGCGTTATATATTCGGACAGCTGGCATTCGTCCAAATCAGTTTTAACTGCTGCGGCATAAAGTAGGGCAGACGTGTCTACGTATGTTGCTGGTTCTTATCAATAAAGGAAAATAAATACTGGCTCTCCTTGTGCAAAGGGCTGGAGAAAATGCTGAGCACAGATTGATTACTGTAAATGTATTCGTTTCTGCAGGTATGGAAGTTAGAATAATGTTGCTGTCCGTCACCAGCGGAGCGATAGGGATGACTATCTTATTAATTGTTCTTAGGTCCTGCAGAATAAGCCATTTATTTCTCCTACCGGCATTTGGGTTAGGGAATATAGGGGTGTTACACGGGCTTTGTGTATTCACTGGCAGCCCTTGTAATAATGAGTCAATTGTTGGAGCGATACCTTCTTAGGCTTCACTAGCTATACGGTACTGTTTAATGCAGGGCAGTGGAACATTCCGTTGTAGAGTAACTTTATGCTCCGGAACTGTTTGGAATTTTCCCACATGAATTTTATATTCGGCCCATTGGTCCACTGGTTCCCGCGCTAAGGCTGTAGGGAGCAGTAAGGGGACTCCGTGCTGGTGGCTGCTGTGTTTCAAGAGTTGCTTTCCAGCTCTAGGACTTTAACATAATCTGTCTCTCCTTTTCGTTAAATCTATTAGCGCTTCTTGACCCAGTACGGGCAGAGTTATATTAGAAACAGCATTAGTTTGTTTGACTAATTGTCTTATGATCGTCCCGATACCATTGGGTTTTGCTGGTGGTTTTATGGCCACTGTCAAATGAGGGTTTGAAGAGTGCCCTAGTCGGAATCTGACATCCCGATCTTCCACTAAGTCTATCAGGACTCCTAGTACCTCGGGACCAAAATACACATGAGCTGTTGCCTTAAGCTTTTCTTTACCGTTTAAATAATGGTGTACAGCACGATTGCCGTGCCTGTCAGTTTGCAAAGTGCAGTAGGTCGTTCAATGGAGCTGCTTCTTTTCTCGGCTGCAATTAATCAAGTATTGCAGATTCTGCTCGTCCTAAGATTGTGTCATACGGTCTCCGGACTTGCCTAGCATAGGGAGTGCTATCCAGCTGCAACAGTATAACATGGGTCCTCTTCTTTCCTTTGCTAGCACTTTCTTTAATTTTGAGGAAAACTCCATATATGTACCTTTAGTCGTGCAGTGCACTTTTGCCCCTAATTCACAAAGGGTCTGTCGACCCAACAGGTGAAGCGGATCTGTTTTAGATATAATGAAGGTGATTGATAAAAAGTTACCCATCACCTGCAGTAAGGCTGTCGTGGAGATAGGCTCAGTCATGGAAATTCTGTGGTTTCAACAATTGTATGACTGAAGAGGATGTCCATGGAATGGCATACAGAGGGCATCGTGGCACCCGTATCAATCCGACAATTCAGATAACTATTCCCTATTCTTTCAGAGGTCATGGGTTCTTCTATCATACTTTTGGACACCGATTACTACCGGCTGTACCACTTTTTCTCCGCGGCACCCCTAGGCTGACTGAAAGGAAAAGTTGCTGATCCGGCAGCAGGAGTTGGAAACTCCCAGGGCTTCGGGGCCGCTTTATCGTCTTCATCTTTTTGGCGGTCTTCTTTCCTGCCTGTAGTTGTGTTCAAAGTCTTCACCTTACTTCCGAACCTTTTCTGTTTATTGGCAGGATCAACGCTAGCCGGTCAACTTCTGGCGTTTCCCATTTTTCCTGTTTAAGATTTCAATTTCAGTTAAGACAGAACGTTTCTTTATACAGACTATGTTCACAATGAGCGCCCACTAAATCTCAATCTGCGTACACGAAAGCTCCTCCTACATTTTTCCGTTCGCTTTCTTTTCTTTTTGTAGTCCTCGCTTGTCTCAGGTCTTCCCCCAGCCTCAGCCGTGCAGGCGTCTTGGCTTATTCTGGGTCACCGGCCGGACGCCAGGCTATCGACTAACTTCCCTCCTCACAGGGAGGTCTCTGGCAACTACCCCGTTTCTGCTAGAACAGGACTGTAGTAATTCGGACGCTACCCCCTTTCAGCTAGAGCTGTCCCTATTTAACTCTGCTCTCTTAGCTAGCCTTTATTCTGATCTCGTTTAATGGAGATCACATCCTCGTCGCCAGAATCTGTGGTGGAAATTTTAGCTAAGGACAGCAGAACGACTTCGAGTTTCGTTTTAAGAGTTTATTGATACGATGTCATGGAGCGTCTGTAGCGGTCTCCACCACCACGAGAGGTCTGGTATCTAGGTTATACATAGCCCGTATTTATACAACAAGACATACAACTTTGCATGACGTTGTTTTTGCATCTTACAGTCGGTGCATGATCAAACTTCTACAAGAGTGTCAATTATCTCTGAGCGAGAGTCTAAAAGTTCTCATTGTTCCCTGTTATCAGTGTTCTGTATTCACTCCAGATGCATCTTCCGCTTTGGTTCCTAGAGAATTAATGCCTTGTGTATTTGAAATCCTGGCACTTCGCTGACCATTCGAGTTTACTCACGACATGCATCAGTAGCCTTCAATCCAGCTGGCTCCTGGGTTGTCAACTGTTCCATTATGCACTATGTTTAACCATTTTTATCATAAGGGCCTATAATGGTGCATGCTGATTTCTAGTTGCACACTCCTTGTCGATGGACTCATTGGCAGGGAGATCTGTACCTGTGATGGACTCACGGTATCAAAAGCTATTCCTTGGTTATTCCACTCACGACCATTGTTATTTCCAAACGGGACCATCAGGCGACCAGTCAGGACGACATGGATAATCTGCACAAAATGACATAAATAAGCTGTAATTGCTGGTAAACCTTTCTACGATACTGCAAACAGATTCTGATCTTTAAAGCCTCTACACTAAGAATCCCAGTCCACTTTGGGGAAATTATAGTCACACACCACTCTGGTGTTTTTACAACTTTCCATAACCTGCCTACATTTCTGTTCCTCTTTCTCCTGCTTGCACGTCAAAACGTTTGGAAATTGAGGCACACAGCATTTCAAGGCTCCCCTTTATCAACTCTACGTTACATCTTGAAAGATGCCCAGTGGGAGGCAAGTTATTGACAGTGTCCATGAATTACACTTCAATGTCAGGGCTAAATAGGTCTCAGTCCTTGAAGGTTTGTGTTTTTACTAGTGTTTAGATTCTGCGCAGTGTGTTGGGCGTGCATAGATCTATGTGCTCACTGCACTATGTTCGGAGTTTTATAGGTCTGAGCCCTGGAAGTGAAGGTTATGTTATGATTGGAGACTCGATAGTCAGGGGAGCAGACAGGAGATTTTGTGGATGTGAGAGTGACACCCGCATGGGTGCCAGGGTCCGGGATGTCTCTGACCGGGTGCATGACATCCTGGTACGAGAGCGAAAGCAACCAGAAGTCGTGATACATGTTGGTGCCAACAACATACGCAAGAAGAGGGATCAGGTCCTGATGTATGAGTTTCGGGAACTAGGCAGAAGGCTGAAGAACAGGACCTCAAGGGCGGCGTACTCGGGATTGCTGCCAATGCTACGTGATAGTGATGGTAAGAATTGGAGGAGATGGCATTTGGATGCGTGGCTGAGGAGTTGGTGCAGGGGCAGGATTTTCGATTTTTGGATCATTGGGATCTCTTCTGGGGAAGGTGGGACCTGTGCAGATTTGATGGGTTGCACCTGAACTCGAGACGGAGCAACATCTTTGCAGGTAGGTTTGCTAGCATGGTTCGGGAGGGTTTAAAATAATTTGCAAGGGGGGTGGGACATGGAGCGATAGAGTAGTGAAAGAAGTGCAGGGAGTAAAGCCAGATCTAACATATGGAGAGGCTTTGAGGGAAGAGAAGCAGAATAAAGGTTGTAAAGGTAGTAAGGGGGGAGGGCTAAAGTGTGTTTTCTTCAATGCAAGAAGCATCAGGAACAAAAGTGATGAAATGAGAGCTTGGATACATACATGGAATTATGATGTAGTGGCCATTAAATAGACTTGGCTGGCACCAGGGCAGGAATGGATTCTCAATATTCCTGGATTTCAGTGCTTTTCAAGAGATGGGGGACGGGAAGGGGAGGAGATGTGGCATTACTGGTCAGGGATATTATTACAGCTACAGAAAGGGTGGGTAATGTAGCAGGATGCTCTTTTGAGTCGTATGGGTGGAAGACAGGAACAGGAAAGGAGCAGTTACTCTGCGGTGGGTACTCTATCGGCCCGCTGATAGCAGCAGAGGTACCGTGGAGCAGATTGAGAGGCAGAGTTTGGAAAGCTGCAAAAATAACAGGGTTGTTATCATGGGTGACTTTAACTTCCCTAATATTCATTGGCACCTGATAAGTTCCAAGGGTTTAGATGGGACAGAGTTTGTTAAGTGTGTCCAGGACAGTTTCCTGTCGCAATACGTTGACGGGCCGACTAGGGTGAATGCTATATTAGATCTAGTATTAGGTAACGAACCGGGTCCAATCACAGATCTCTCACTGGGTGAGCATCGGGGGGACAGTTGTCACCGCTCCATGGCCTTTAGCATTATCATGGAAAAGGATAGAATCAGAGAGGACAGGAAAAAATTTAATTGAGAAATGGCAAATTACGAGGCTATCAGGCTGGAACTTGCGGCTGTGAATTGGGATGATGTTTTTGCAGGGAAATGTACTATGTGCATGTGGTCAATGCTTAAGGATCTCTTTCAGGATGTTAGGGATAAATTTGTTCCGGTGAGGAAGATAACGAATGCTAGGCTGAAGGAACCATTGGTGCATGTGAGCTGGAAAATCCAGTCAGCTGGAAGAAGGCAGCATACATGAAGTTTAGGAAGCAAGGATCAGATGTGTCTATTGAGGAATATAGGGTAGCAAGAAAGAAGCTGAAGAGGGGGCTGAGAAGAGCAAGAAGGGCGCATCAGAAGGCCTTGGCGAGTAGGGTATAGGAAAACCAAAGGCATTCTCCAGTTATGTGAAGAACAAAAGGATGACAGGTGTTGAAGGTAGGACCGATTAGTGATAAAAGTGGGAAGATGTGCCTGGAGGGGGTGGAACTGAGCGAGGTCCTCAGTGAATACTTCTATTCGGTGTTCAAAAATTAGAGGGAAATTGATGACGGTGAGGACAATACGAGTGAGGTTGATGTTCTGGACCTTGTTGATATTGAAGGAGAGGAGGTGTTGGAGTTGTTAAAATACATTAGGACGGATAAGTCCCCAGGGCCTGACGGAATACTTCCCAGGCTGCTCCACGAGGCGAGGGAAGAGATTGCTGAACATCTGGCTAGGATCTTTATGTCCTCGTTGTCCACGACAATGGTACCGGAGGACTGGAGGGAGGCGAATGTTGTCCCATTGTTCAAAAACGTTAGTGACGATAGTCTGGTAATTAAATACCAATAAGCCTCACGTCTGTGGTGCAGAAGCTGTTGGAAAAGATTCTTGGAGATAGGATCGATGGGAATTCAGAGAATCATGGTCTAATCAGGGACAGTCAACATGGTTTTGTGAAGGGCAGATCGTGTCAAACAAGCCTGATAGAGTTCTTTGAGGAGGTGACCAGGGATATAGATTGGGGTAGTGCAGTGGATGTTATTAAGACATTTGAAAATGTTCCACGCGGTAGGCATATTCAGTAAGTCAGAAGACATGCACTCCAGGGACTTTTGGCCAGGTGGATTCAGAATTGGCTTGCCTGAAGAAGGCAGAGGGTCGGGTGGAGGGAGTACATTCAGATTAGAGGGTTGTGACCAATTGTGTCCCACAAGGATCTGCTCTGGGACCTGTCCTTTTCGTGATTTTTATTAACAACCTGGACGTGAAGGTAGAAGGGTGGGTTGGCAAGTTTGCAGACAACACAAATGTTTGTGGTGTTGTCGATAGTGTAGATGATTGTCGAAGATTGCAGAGAGACATTGATAGGATGCAGAAGTGGGCTGAGAAGTGGCAGATGGTGTTCAACCCGGGGAAGAGTGAGGTGGTCCACTTTAAAAGGACAAACGCCGTGGCAGAGTACACAGTACTTGGGAGTGCGGAACAGCAGAGGGATCTGGGTGGTACATGTCCACAGATCCCTGAAAGTTGCCTCACAGGTATATAGGGTAGTTAAGAAAGCTTATGGGGTGTTAGCATTAATAAGTCAAGGGATAGAGTTTAAGAGTCGCGATGTAATGATGCAGCTCTACAAAACTCTTTTTAGGCCATACTTGGAGCACTGTGTCCAGTTCTGGTCGCCTCACTATAGGAAGGATGTGGAAGCACTGGAAAGGGTACAGAGGAGATTTACCAGGATGCTGCCTTGTTTAGAGAGTATGGATTATGATCAGAGATTAAGGGAGCTAAGACTTTACTCTTTGGAGAGAAGGAGGATGAGAGGAGATTTGATAGAGTTATACAAGATATTAAGAGGAATAGATAGAATGGATAGCCAGCGCCTCTTCCCGAGGGCACCACTGCTCAGTATAAGAAGACATGGCTTTGAGGCAAGGGGAGGAAAGTTCAGGGGGGATATGAGAGGAAGGTTTTTTTTTTACTCAGAGAGTGGTTGGTGCCTGCAATGCACAGCCTGAGTCAGTGGTGGAGGCAGATAAACTAGTGAAGTTTAAGAGACTGTTAGACAGATATATGGAGGAATTTAAGGTGAGGGTTTATATGGGAGGCAGGGTTTGAGGGTCGGCACAACATTGTGGGCCGAAGTCCTGTAATGTGCTGTACTATTCTATGTTCTATGTTCCACGTTCCAAGCTCATGCAGCTCTGTTCCAGCACCACCGTTTTGAGTTTCTCATTTTACGCCCGCCAAAGCCGATTCATATCTGACTTTTAACTAATTTACTTCTTTCCATATACCGGATTTCTAAAGAAAATACATACTTATTTCTTATTTAAGGAACATGTTGTTCTGCTTTAAACAGTTAAAGCTACCGAAATACCGTGTGATTTGTTTTCTTTTGTAATTCCAATATATGTAATAACAGCAGAACTTATCTACACACATCTCCCTCAGCTGCTAGGTAAAACAAGGGTTAACTGTTACTGTCATTTCGTGGAAAATAAATTGCGTCAATTCAGGGTAGACTGCTGACGTCACCGGAGGGTTCTCTCTCTTATTAATAAGAGTTGCTTTCTCTCAGTTCCCCTGTTTCAGTGAGAGCCGCCTCTCCTGTCACGGACAGAGATCCGGAGCGGCACCGAGAGGAGCGTAAGGACGGACTGGCTGGTTCTGTCATGGATCAGAGTCCGGGAGGGATGGCTTGGAATATTACAAGAAATGAGAAAAATGTCTTCTGGCCGGTTCCATATATTTTGGCAGACGATGATTCGCTAACGGTAGATTTTCGAATGATGAATGTGTTTATCACCATTCAAGTGATTTTCTTCCCCGTCCTCGCTATCATTGCTCTTCCCGGTGAGTCTCTTTCCAATGATAACTTATGAAACAGCTTTGAACTTCACGTTTTCCTTGTCACGTTTTCCTTTCGTAATAATAATTAAGGCTGCACTCGCACATCCCAGCTGTTGATTAAGCAAATCTTTACCATATGATCTTTGGTAATTTACTGTCCTGATGGTCCCTATCTAAGAAAATCTGTGCTGTCAGTTGTGCTGAGAATGTTTGCGAGAATGATTCAGGAAATAAAAGATTTAATGTTTGAAGCGTGTTTGATAGCCTATTGCCTGTATAAGCAGGAGTTTATGGGAATAGGGCAGAAAGGCGGGGGAAGCTTACCTGTAGCTGAAAGTCTCAGATGGAGCCGTTGTGCAGAGGATGCGTCCAACAGTGGGAGAGTCTAGGGTCAGACAACGCAAACTCAACATAGATGAATTCCCTTTGGAACAGCGCTGCGGAGGAATTTCTATCGGCAGAGGCAGTGTGTCTGTGGATCTCATTGCCGTGGACGGTTGCTGAGTCCAAATGATTGGGTGTATTTTAAGCAGAGGTTAATAGATACGTAATTAACAGGGATATCAAAGTTTATGGAGAGGAGGCAAGAGAACAGTGTTGGGATGAAATATATCAGTTATGGTTGAACGGCTTATGATCGCATGCTTGGTCAGGCTGCCTTAGTAAATGCTGCGGATGCAATGGTCAAATTGCTGATGAGTACACTTACAGACAATCGTTGCACACAGCAGCCTGTCGGTGATCATGACGTGTTGTGTCGGTGACAAATCACCTTCATTGTTGCTGAATAAAAAAAACATTATCGAGACTTCAATGAATGACATTCAATTGTAAAGGCGAAAGTACAAGAAGGAGACGGTGAGACTCGCGGCGTGACTTGAAAGTGATGTCGCCAAACAAGATTAGAGGTGCAATAATAAGGTTTTGGTCTGCTACCCCATTTGCTAATCCAGCCGCCCCCGGGAAAGGATCAGGGGCGGGGATCTGCGCTTCAGCTAAATCTGGTAGGTGTCAAGGACACTTATTTCACGATCAGTGAGATTTCACAGGTTCCGCAGATGCATCATTCAGCTCTTTTCCCTCAACACGGACGGAATTTCCCAATCATCAGCCATCTTCATCTGCGTTTGTCGCTTTCTGTTTTGCTGCCGATATCCGACCGATCAGATTGCAATCAGTTTCCACTACTTTGTAAAACCGTTTAGTTTTATCGATTGGTAATCTTTACAATTATGTTATTGTGTCAAGTAGACTCATTTTTATCATTGGTACACATTACATACTTGCTTTAAGAGAACTCTGTCTTCTGTGTTTACGGTGATTGTTTATTTTGCTTGGCAGTGAACACGGTGACCATATTTATTCTGTCTCGGGGAAAATGCGGCCTCTCCAGAGTTGTCACTTGCTACCTGGTTGCCATGGCAGCGGCGGATCTTCTGGTTCTCATCATGGACCTGATATTGAGCAAGATTCCACTTATGTACATGTCATTCCGCGTTTTCCACCGTTCAATGCCCAAGGTGTGTAATATCCACGCTGCTCTGATTTACACCGTCACCGACTGTTCGGTTTGGTTCACCGTCACGTTCACCTTTGATCGGTTTATCGCCATTTGTTGCCAGAAGCTGAAAACAAAATATTGCACCGGGAAAACTGCGGCTGTCGTTTTGGGGACGGTGACTGCGATCAGCTGTTTGAAGAATATTTACTGGTATTTTCGTCTCTCAGAGACATACACATGGGCAATCAATCCATTCATTTGTAAAGAGAGCGATTATTATTTGAATTTCACTTCTCAGGTTGACTTATTTTATTACTTCCTCACCCCTGTATTCCCATTTCTGCTGGTTCTAGTAACGAATGCTTTCACCGTCAGGCACATCTTGGTCACCAGCAGAACTCGCAGGAGACTCAGGGTTCCCGGAAACGGACAGAGAGCCAGAGACCCAGAGATGGAGAAACGCAGGAAATCCCTCGTTTTATTGCTGATCGTCTCCGGCAATTTCATCCTGCTGTGGGCACCTTTCACTGTGTTCTCTGCGTGGGATCGGCTATGCGATCTTACCAATTTTGTGCTTCCGCCCGAATCTCTGCGAGAACTTGGCATCATTCTGCAGCTTCTGAGCTGTTGTACAAACACGGCCCTTTACGCCTTTACACAGACCAAGTTCAGGGAGCAGCTAACTAATGTGGTAAAATCTCCGCTCGCTCTCTTTGTAGTGAGAAAGTCGTGACTTAGCGGTGTCTCCCGAAACTCAACCCGCCCAATGTCTCCCTGCCCCGAACCCAACCAACGTTCCATACATTGTGGCGACTTCCTGTTCCTCTGGGACCGGCGCCGTCCTTCTTCCACTCACTCCTCTCCCCCATAACAGAGCAGGGTCACAATGCACTTCCCTCATTCGCCCGCCTATCCTCCCATTTCTGCCCAACAGATCTTAGAACATTTTCCCCACAGTTCCACCGTGCAGTACTTCTGACTGACCGGATACATTGGTCCATCTGCAAATGCTGTACTCTTGCGAGGCCGACTGTGTTCCCGAAACAACCCGTTCATTTTATACCTTTGAAGACTCAATTAGTGCTGCTTCCTGCACCCACGCTGAGCTCGTCAATTTCCTCTACGTTGCCTACAACTTCCCAGAACGCCCTCAAATCAGGTCTGTCCCATTTTTTCTCCGCTCTTGTCTCTCAAACTCTCTGTCCCCAATTCCAGAGATAGACCATTCAAGACATATTTAACAAAGCCTGGCTACTGACTCCCACAGTTATAGTGACGATACCACCTGCCACATGGACAATCGCCTAAGTACTGTTCCATTCTATCATTTCCTTGGATGAGAATTTCCTCTCAAGATATTTTACAGTAAACGGAGGCTCCGTTCCAGCCCGATCGATGCTGCCATCAGCGACATCTGTTGCACTTCCTACCGGTAACATCACTCCATCCCACCCGGAATAATAGATGGGATTGGATCTCCTTGCCTTCAGGCAACAAGCCACAAGTCTCTGCATGCAAAATATTGTCACGTAACTTCCACCACCTCCATAGCGACTCTACCGCTAGGCACGACCTTCCCTACCCTGCATCCGTTTTCCGAAGATCGTTCTCCACACGACTCCATTGTTTACTCGTCGTTGCCCACAATTCTCCCCTATTCCTGTCTCCATTTTCCAGACATTATTTCCACACGGCCACTGGCTATTGAAGAACAATGGAGACCACATTGGTAACACACCTGATTTCCAGTGTTCGCTCCCTTGCGAAAAAATAAAATGTCGATTATCCATCCAGCTACAATCGACAAAACCCATTATCAGCAATTATGTCATTTATAATCCCTGTCAGACCAAGATATAATCGGTGCCGCGGACAAAGTTATTCTGAAAGTGGTCATGAGCTTGGAGGAGAGTTAATTAGGGACATGGGCCCCATCGAGTGACCACACTTACTGAGGAAGTTCGAGGCAATTAACATTGACTTTTGTTATTGTATTCGTAATATTATCGGGAATGACCTTGACGGCTGACAGAAAAGCTCGCTGTAATATTTTTTATATCTTCGCAATAACGTTGCTCCTTATCCTGTCGCATCACCAACATAACGACAATATTTGAATTTAAACACGTCCGGCAGCTGAACAATGCTACTAAAGATGTATCGCAGATATCACCAGCAGTAATGACACTGGTTATCCAGTCTCAACTCAGATTATTTTCGATTAAATGTATTGAATTTGCAATTCTCGCTTATCCGGTAACAAGTACAGTGTCTAGAAAAGTATTCCCTCCCCCCACACTTGGAATACCATTGCAGCATGGACACTCGCATGGATCTCAGGTATGCCTTCCTCTTTGTCGGCTACGTGGAACAGTGTCTGTTCCGAGCTACACTGGTGTTACTCCCCAACACCAGAATATGATTTCTAGAGACATCATATCTACCGTTGTCTACTGTAAATCCATCGTCTCTCACAGCTACTTGGACTATACCTCTTCCCATTCTGTTACTTGTGAAAATGCCAGCCCCTTTCACTAAATTCCTCCCATCTCCTCCGCTTATGCTCTCAGGATGAGGCTTTTCAGTTCAGATCAAAGAAGCTGTCCTTCTTCTTCAAAGAAAGGGGCTTCCCTTCCTCTAGCATCAATGCTATCCTCAACTGCACGTCTTACATTTTGTATTGGTCTACCCTCACACCACCCTGCCGCTGCCCCACCAAGGACAGGAACAACTTGTCTTCACCTGCCATCCCACCAGCCTCGGTGTCCAGCACATAATTCTCCGTAACTTCAGCCATCTCCAACGGAATCACACCACCATGCGCATCTTCCCTTCCCCCTCCACAATCTTCGATTTCCGCAATGATGAGACTCCGTTGCCCATTCGCCCCTCGCCGCAGATCTCCCTCCTGTCTCTTATCCTTGCAAGCTGAACAAGTGCTACACCTACCAGTATATACTCCCTGACTGACATTTAGGTCATCAAACTGTCCTTCCAGGTGAGACGACACTTCAACTGTGAGTGTGTTGTGGTCATTGATTGTATCTGCTGCTTCGGTGTGACCTCCTGTATATCGGTGAGACACGACGCTTATTAGGAGACTGCTTCACCGAGAACATACGCTTCGTCCATCAGAAAAAAGGAGACCTCCCACTTAAATTTCACTGACCATTCCCATTCCGAAATGTCTGTCCATGGACTTCTCTACTCTCGGGATGAGGCCACAGACATTTTGGTGGACCATCACCTTATATTCTATATGGGGCGCATCGAACCTGATGGCAGGAACGTCAATTTTTCGAATTACCAGTAATGTTCTCCGTCTTCAGCAGTTCCTATTCCCATTTCCCTCTCTAACCTTATCTCCACACCTGACCGTCTCCCCTCTCTGGTCCCCTCTCCCCCTTTTCTTTCTTAAATGGTCTTCTGTCCTCTTCTATAAGACTCCCCTTCTCCACCCTGCACTACTTTCAGCGATCAACTCCCAGATTTTTACCTTTCCAATTCCCACATCCTGCTTTCATATATCCCCTGCGATTCTTCCTGCCTTTCCCCCAACTTCTAAATCTGTCACCTCATATTTTGTCTCCAGTCCTAATGAAAGGAATTCATCCAGCATTCTGGGCGTGTTTCTCAATAAAGAGATCTCCGTGACTATTTGTGTTGAGTAGAGAGTGTAATGCCCTGGTTCAGATCTTTACTGTTATGCTATATATATATATATATATTTACTTTATTAGTTCTGTAAGAGCAGTCTCTTCTGCTTCCAACCTGTTTGGTTTATTGTTGAAAGTAAGGGATGATGAGGAATGTGGGCCATCCAAATACGATGCTAGAACTGGGGGGAGATTTTTGTTGAGGGACACTGGAGTCGGCCTTGAGGCTTTTTTTCCGGTGGGACATGAAGAGAGAAAACGCTGGGGAAAACCGATCGTAGGATACGACCCGGTTTGTTCGAGATGGATTGCGAGCGACTTTGGGAAGGTGGTATGAGCTTTCACGCAACCGACGGACCAGTCCGTGGATGCAGAGTCGTTCACGATGAGCTCCTACTTGTAAATATTTGACTGTTTTTAATAGGTCCTTTTCCTTTTCGCTTTATTTACTGACCCTTAAGTTAAGATTCATAAATATAATTCCTTTAATCGTATGAAGTGTCCTGTCTGTTATTTCGTTCCACTAATTTGTAACAAGGTAGCAAATTACACAGCACCTGCGCAAACCGATGTTTAGTGTGGGAGGACTGTCTCAATCTCTCTAGTTGGTCCGGACCGGAAGACGGTATTCCCGAGACTTAGGAAGCCAAGGAAACTAGGGGCTTGCCCGGGATCGATTTATTCGATAATTTGTGATCGCCGTGAGCATTGATCGAGTGTATTGTGTTTTTAACCCTATGTTAAACTATCGCCTGTTAATTTCTACGATACGTGGTTATGGACGCTGCAGGGAGGGAAGGGTCGTCAGCTGACTATAATTCCCATGAGGAAGGGAGTGTGGGCGAGCGTGCGGAATCACAAGCCGTGTCTCCCATAGCTGAGGATGCGGATGTCAAAGGCAGGTTGGTCTCGTTTATTTGGCGGAGCGAGGGTTTTTGAATGGTCTGATTTAGAATGTCGAATAAATCTCGAGCGAGGAATAAGGATTCTGAGTTGGTGTCAGCCCTTACCTCCCTGGCCGTTAAAAGGCGAATTGCACAGGCCTTGGGTCCTAGCTATAAAAGCTTGAATGTTCTCAAGAGAGAAGACAACCCCCGAGGGGGAAGAGGAGTCTGAGACTAGGGCGGAGCAGACCTATCAGAAGCGGGTTGAGTGGCAGTGCTGTAATGACATCAAACACAGCGATTGGTTGAAAGTTTGAAATGGGCCGACTGCTGACGGAGGGAGAATCGTACAGACACAGAACCCCTTTGCTACCTCTGCAAGCTACATGGAAGCGATAGACAGTGTGCTTGGCGCGACAGGAAGCCCAGTGGGTTTCAGGGCATGCTTCAGGATGAATTTGGAGGGAGCATTCTGAAAACATTCTACATCACCCTGTGTTCCGAGCTGCTTTTGAGGAATTACGTGGCATTTCTGGGCAGGATGATGAGCATAAACGCGGGATTCTGTGAAACACTCAGTCCCAATCGGTCGTTTTACGACCTGGGGAAGTACTGTAGCTACAGTCACCGGAAAACCCGAATTTCCCGGAATACCTGAGGCTGAGGTCCTCTTCTTGCATGCTCCAAAAGACCACGAAGAGGAGTCATGCTTACCAGATGGAATACTGCAGAAACCCTCGGTTAAACAGGTGAACGGGATGGCAGTGATTGTCAGGAAGACTTCTGAGAGGGACGTCAGCCTCAGGTGGGGGATGCCTTTGTCACTCCTGTTTCTGGTTACGGAAATGTCTAATGTCTCTGTGAGACAAGCCAGGGAAAAACGGAAAGTTGATTCCCCAGTCATTCAACTTTGGTGACTCCCCGCTACCAGGAGTTTGGAAGAAGATTTTGAGTCTGGAAAGTGTCTTTTCTTGGACGAGTCTGATGTGGGTTCTTCCAAGAGCACTCTCCACGCTCTCCGGATAACCGAGGACACCCCGTTCAGAGAAAGGTCGCGGCAACTGGCTCCTCCTTCGGTGGAAGCTGAAGGAAGCTGGCTTCATCAGTGAGTACAGAAGCGCCTCTGCGTACGCAATAACAGTGGCCAGGAAGAAGAATGGGAAGGTATGGAAATACAGGCGAACTTGCATCACAGCCTGTAAACTGATCAATGTCGGTTTAGGTTAAAAGAGTTACAGCCTGGGATCCAATTGTATGCGTTAGTTTCCTGAAAATAGATTCGCAAGCATGTGATGTCTGATGGCAAACGATGAGGGGCTCAGGGTTCGCTACAGACGTTTGGGAATTTCCTGAGGTTGGGATATAAACTTTTTTCGAGGAGTTGGGGCAGGGCGTAGGTCAGAGGTTTTTTTCTGAGTGATAGACAGAAATGACAGGGTTTTAAAGGCGAAATTGCATATTCTTGTAGACGACATTAGTCATAGAGAATGATATTTCTTTGTTTCCGTCTATCTCTCTCTCTCTCTCCCTCCCTCCCTCGCCACTCTCTCCACACTGCCTTACACAGGCATAGATAAACGCAACACACACATGTTGCTACAAATTCCACACCTCATGACAGCCACTCACCTGCACACAGGCATACGTGCGCACCAGTCACGTGCCGCACGCACTGACAGCCTCACAGAACACGCACCAGTCATCTTCGACTGAAATGTTTAGCTGGAACACAGCAAAATTGTCCTTGCTCACGAGTCGGTGCTTTTATTTGACAATTTCTCAATTTTTCTGCATTCGCTGTGTCAGTGACCAGAAAGAAGGAGGAAGTTCAGTCCTTTCGGAATTCTATTTCTTTCAGGTTCTTCCTCGTACTCCCCTTGGTCCTCGTTCATCAAGTTATCAAGTTGTGTTTTATCCTGTTTATCAGGACCATGAATTCTATGCTGGACTCCCTGTCGAACTGTGATCTATATCCTTGTCGAACTATATCCCGATTCGCTTGCGGTGTGATGTCCCAGTCTAGCGCTTTGCGTCCTAACCCGTCCTCATCCGGTACCTCAGCCTCCGCACATAAATATTGCTAGTCGTCTCCAGGCAAACAATACCCCTGTGCTCTCCCACACTCATGCCACATCTTCGGGGATTACAATTTCGCAAATATTTTGTCCGAATAAACAAAATCAAAGGAATTTTTCATGCATTATTTTGACGGAACGACTCTTTCTTTATTTTTCCCTCGCTTCTTTCGACTGGATCGGTCTTTATGCTTTTATGTATCGCCAGTCTCTGGTTCTCCGTATTGCTATCTCACGTGCAATGTGGTCCGTCTCTTTCTGAACCCTTCCTCTCCCATTCTTCGGTTTTTCCAACCGCTGTCCATCTGTGCTCCTCACTTCTATTGCTTATGCTCGGCTACCCCGCACTCAGAGACTGGCTGACATGCGCTGTACACTCTCTCGTCGTCATCTTCACGGTTCTCGCGCTCTTCTCCACTGTGTCGCGATTCTTGTGCAGTATGTACAAAACCTGACCATCATCCTGCAGAGCATCAGCGGCACCTTCCTGCACAGCGGCCTGTCAGCGTTCATCGCTATCAGGTTAGTCGACCTGTCACACCTGAAATCAGGTTTGTGTTTATTCGCCTAAGCCCGTATCATGAATCTGGGATTTCGACCACAAATGCCCAAGTAGATTCAATAGTCTATGAGAAAACAAGAGGTCGGGGCGCTGAATGGCACGGCAGCCCGGGAAGTCATTGTCGCCAGGATATTGAGATCAGTTTGGAGCTGATGTCAAAGAGGGACTCGACACTTCTGGAGAGTGGACACCAGGTGGGAAAAATAAACTCGTGGGTGTGGATAAAATGCAATTGTCCGAACCTCTTCCTTCCCAGTCGTGACAGTTTCTCTCCCTGTCAATTCGGCAAACTCTTCGAGACAGCGCGCGCTCTGGAGGACGTGGTCTCTGCGTTCCAGTATCATCCTCGTCAATGGACCATTACGTAACAATCTGCTGAGTTTAAGCATCAAATTTGAGACTTTCGTTAGAGACACGCCGCAAACAGGCTTCCAGAGAGAAGGATTGTACACAGAACTTCGTCTATCTCAAATAATTCCGCATCCACCAGACCCAGAAGGCAAAGAATTTTGATATGTCCGCAAGGAAAAAGGTAAGTCAACAGATGCAAACAACATAAATCGTTACGAATCCTCAGTCCTGAAACTGGGATGCGATCCAAAACAACGACACTCTTTTTCCCTCTGCAGACGCTGCTCGATCCGAATTCTCGATGCGATTGTGTCCTGCGATGGAAAACTGACCTTCTCTCTTTGTCATCTTTATCCCAATTCCGAATTTGTTTAGTCTCTCTCTAATCGCTTTGCTAAACCTGGTTTATGCTCATCCAATCGGCGTTGGCTTCTACTGCCGATAGGAGATTCGCAGAATGCCGCGGAAAACAGCACCAAGTGAAAATAGCGAGAGGCATCCTCTCAATCATTGACATATATCAGATTCGAAGAGGGCAGTGCAGGTAAGTTAGGTAAGTGTTGTGTGTGTGTTGTACTGGGCCGGGGAGGGGATGGGTTAGTGTTCTGAATTGCTACTGATGTGGAAGATCCTTGTGAGAGTTTGTGGTTACTGAGTACTAGGGGTTTACTTAGTGTCAGGGAACGGCTTATGTTGACGTACGGGGCCATGGGATCGTTAGGAACAGTAGTCTTGTTTCGCTGGTACTCACACCGCGGGAGCAGATGTACAGCTGTAATATTGCTTGGGAGCAATTGAAACCGTTTCAAATCTGTTGGGCGAGGTATAGGCTGAATGGATGCGTGGTCAATGTCAGACGCCAGAGAGCGACTGGGTCTGCTCTGGAGATATGGTCGCAGGGTGAGTTGATGTGGAGTAGTGTACTCAGAGAGAGCATTGGAGACGAGTAGACGCTGGAAACGTGGAGAGGCGGGGTCCGTGGAAATAATGTGGAGGTTATGTGTCCTCTGGGACCGTGTGGGAGGTTTAGGAGCAGTGAAAACTGCTAGGATATAGTGCGAACACTGGGGACGTGGAAATCTGAGAGGTCACTGGGGGCCCGTGGAAGTGGTGTGGTGCCGGTTGTAATGCGAGGAAAGTGTCACGTCAATAGGAGCTAGTGGAAGATTACGCGTCATTCTGGGCCTTGGTCAACGGGAACTACGGGCAATGTGTGACGTCATTGGAAACGTAGAAATATGTGGTAAAATTGGGGACTGCTGGTGGAGATATGGTTTTAATTGAAGCATTTAGGAAATATGTGCTCAGTGGGAAATCCAGTGGGTTTGTGTTATTGGGGAAATGGAGCAATGTTGGGTCAATGGGAACCGCTGGACACGTGTGGGGTCATTGAGACTTGGAAATATGTGGGGCCACTGGGGACTGGTGGAAGACCTGTGATGTTCGATTGAACGCGCAGACATTATGGTATCAGAGAAAACGTATGGGGAGTTGGGTGCAGAGTTTGGTGCAGAGTTTTACGGTCAGTGGGAATTGTAGGGATGAGTGTGTCACATGGAGACATGGACCGGACCCAAGTGCAGGGCGCAGGCACTGAAGTACTAGGGGCAGGACAGGAATAACTAAAGGATCGAACAAGATGAGGAGACCATGGCGTGCAAGGGGGACAAGGCGTGCAGGGTAATGCTGGGGTTTAGACAAACGAGGCGGGACTCCAGAGTTCATGAAGAGGCCGGGTCTTGACTCGGCTAGCGGATGGGTCTGAGGGACAAGGGGTGCTAGGAGGAGAGCCCCCTGGGCGGCCCGCATATTCCTGGGCAGGGTCGCCTCCCAGGCTGGAACTCGGAGGGCTGGGCAAGGCGCAGAACCCTGGGCAGGTGCGCGGCGTAACCCTTCAGAGGAGAGGGGTAGGAAAGGGACAGAATACCCCCCGCCAGTCAACGGCAGTCCGGCCTGCTTATCGGATGAGGCAAGGGAATAAAAGGGAACTAGCTCCAGGGTGACGATGGGAAGGAACTGACAGAACTATTAAGTGAGCGGTGGGGACTCCAAGACGGGAGGAACAGAACGAGACCGGGCGGATAGCGCAGGCTGGACAAACATGACGCACGGGTCAGAGCGCAGAAACTGGGCGACCAGCGCGAACAGGACGACCAGTGTCAGAACTGGGCAGACAAGCGAGCGACGCACATTAGGCGAACCGGACGGAGCAGCAAGATCAGTGCATACAGGACAAACCTGCAACCAGGTTCCGAGCAGGAT
Source organism: Hemitrygon akajei (assembly GCF_048418815.1). Taxonomy (NCBI): domain Eukaryota; kingdom Metazoa; phylum Chordata; class Chondrichthyes; order Myliobatiformes; family Dasyatidae; genus Hemitrygon; species Hemitrygon akajei. The sequence continues at coordinate 98 of NW_027332114.1, read as the reverse complement.
AACAGGTCCAGAGCAGGACGACCCCCCTCCCTCCTCCCTCACCCCCGCCTGGGCTCAAGTCCCAGGACTCTTATAAACGCCAGCCATCTGAATAGGCA